>NC_079383.1:22344352-22371852 GCF_021018895.1 Seriola aureovittata
CATATGTTTAGATGAGGACGACAGCTTTTTAAAAAATGATCTAATATCTGTTTTCTCAATATTTATTATCTATATATTCATTGTTTTTTAGTGGCGTTTAACGGACACCGTTTCCCATAAGCCATAAAAGAATATAAGTAAAGAAGAGGTGAAGAAAAGAATAGAAAAGGGAAAAGAGAAAATGTTATAAGAGAAAAGAAAAGCAGGAGAAAGAAGAGAAGGTGTGAAAAAAACCCACTGAGAAAGAAAGAAAATAGACCAATAAATAAATAAGAAACACAGACGCTGGAACAACAAGACGAGAAACAACATGAGTCCAGGTTGATAAAGTGTTTCTGCACCCACGGGTGTCCAGCGTCCTGCAGAGACACATGTGCAAAAAGACGCGACGCAGCTCAAGTTTCATCTGACAGCAGCGTTAAGTGTTTCCTTAACCCTGACCTCCACCTGCGTGTGTGTGTGTGTGTGTGTGTGTATGTGTGTGTGTGTGTGTGTTTATAACTATTTTGACATAACGTATATTATGTTCTCTGGTCAACATGCCTGACATGTCAAATAGTGTATATACCAAGTGACCTCGCATGACCTCTGTGTGTGTGTGTGTGTGTGTGTGTGTGTCATGTCTGTATGTACTATGTTCCTGGTGAACTGCCCGCACACACACATACACCCTGACAATGTATATATGTATGTGTGTGTGTGTGTGTGTGTGTGTGTGTGTGTCTTTATTGACGTCAGTTGTAACCAAAGTGCCAACATGACATTGTCCAGTCCATTTAGGAAACACCAGTCATCACTGCAGCATGACACACACACACACACACACACACACACACACTTCTCTCTACAGAACATACTAGAAGCAGGTCTTCTTCTTCTTCTACTGTTATTATTACTGGTCGTGTTATTTTACTGTAAACTACAGACACAAGGATCAGAACCAGGATTTTATAAAACACTTCAGGTCACGAGTCTCAGTTTTCCCGCCTCTTTGCTAATTCATGACGAGCTACTAAATGATGAGAAGCTTCCAGATTATTTCAGTCGTCTCCTTTTCTTTAAGGCTACAACTAAAATAAATGTTAAATTTAACTGTTAAGTGAAAATGAAAAAAATAAAAGATTTGAAATTAAAATCCATCACGTCCTTTGTGGCGGAGGGCGTGGCCTGTAAACTCCTTTAGCTTTGGTTCATGACACTTCATGATCACACGCACAGATCAGCTGTTTCCTGATCAGAATAATTGATGGACAGATCCACCACAATAAAAGACCAACAAGAAACATGGATCAACAGAGTCTGAGACCAAACTGGAGCTGATCTACTGAGGCTCAGGGTTTTCACTGTCAGACGCAGCAGAGATCCTGAGCGAGCGCCAGAGGGCGGGAGGGAGGCGTGAGCTGGACGACGCCAACAGAAACCCTCTCACACAGCTGATCCGAAACAACAACAGACAAACTCTCTCTAAGTTCAGACGTGTCTGAGCTCTCTCTATGTAAAACGCCAGCTAAGGCTTCAGATCGGGTCCTCACCCTCGTCGTTGATGAAGTCCTTCATGGAGGCCCAGGTCTTGTTGTTGCAGTAGAAGGAGGTGTTGGCGGGCAGGCTGCCGTTGACGCAGTGCGCCGTGCTGCGGACGCACTTCTGCCGCAGGTTTCCCATGAAGAGCTGCAGGCCGATGAGGGCGAAGACGCTCAGGCAGAAGACGGTGAGGATCATCACGTCGGCGAGCTTCTTCACCGACTGGATCAGAGCGCCGACGATGGTCTTCAGGCCTGAGGGACGGCCGAGGACGCAGACAGGATTAGCATACCTCGCCCAGTGAGACGGAGCTGACTCCAGCTCACCATTAAACTAATAATTAACTGCTCTCTTTTTAGTCAAATCCAATTTTAAAACTCAATCCAATCATGTAGTATCTACCTCTAATGTTGGACTAAGCTAATTAATAGATCAGGTGGCATAAAGATGGCTGCCAGTGTCTTCGCAGTGCGTCAAATCCAAAATATTTCAGTCGTAAACGGACTCCAAGTAAAGTTGTAAATATAAAGCTGAAGTTTATGGAGTTAAATTAAAGGGCAGCCATCGTTATGTACAAGACAGAATTAATCACAAAACAATTAATTGATATTATGAAAAAAAATGAGGTAAAGCCAATTAATATATAACGTTGCTGTTGGGTGAAAACCTTCAGAGATTTGTACAAATGAAAAATATTAAATACAAAAATATTAAATGGAAATTGAAGGTTTTGATCCGACAGCAGCTTTAAGGTTTTCAAAACTGTGGAAAAGTAAATTTATCAAGACCAACGAAATAAAACAAAACAGGCAACAACCCCCCCGCAACACTCATATAACACACACACACACACACACACACACACACACATACACACACACACACACAAACACACGGTGAAAACAGCAGGAACTCAGAACACAAAGGGTGCAGACACGCAGACGTCCAGATTTTACCAAATCAAAGAAACAACCAGTTTCTTCTTCTACTCTTTAATCAATTTAAACTTTTGGTTTGATTCATTAGAAACAGACACTAATCATTTTTCTCTTGTTGTCAGATTGTTCTCGTTAACACACGGGCGTCTGTGAACTAATGAATGACTGGTGGGATTATCTTCATGCTCTGTTACATGTGGCTACTACTGTGTTAGAGTTATAACATGTATGTAACATTGTTATAACACGGCCACCACGATGGCATCACTATGTTTTTGATCACATGTCAATGACGCTGTTAGCGCTACATGCTAACATGCAGAGTGGAGACATACAGAGGCTAGCTAGCATCAGATCTGAGGAAACACACATTTTCAATTTTGATATTCGTCTCACTGGCGATGAGAAAACAACTGGACCAGCGTGAGCTTCCTTTTTGGTAAAATCACTAAGACTGAACCTTTTTCCATGTTAGCATTTAGGCGACATTCACCACTTATTTTTAGTCAACACTGTCACAGGTTGAAATGGTGAACGTCAGCTGATCATTACATCAGCTGTAGCTAATTGGCGTTAGTTCTGTAAATACCTTGTTCGAAGGTTAAACTTGGCTCAACAGTTTTGCATTCATTCAGTTTCTGTAGCCAACATTAAACTATAGTCCAACAATATATTCCATCCTCTCGTTTAAACCTTCATTATTAATTAGTTTATCAACTTAGTTGTTCTATATCAGGATACCAAGTTTTTTAATCACGTAATAAATTGTGCCAAACTCAGTTATGCTGAAAACTAAACCGGATTTAATGAGGGATTATAACGGATCCTGATTCAACTGGGTTCAGATTTAATAAAATGCTATGCTATGCTATATTAATGATGTCATGTTTTCTGAAGCTGTTAATCATTCATTTTTAGAAACAACATCATGTGAATTCAGCTGTGTCCGGTTCAGGAGCTGCTTCCTTCACAGCAGCGCAACTAGAGCGTCCCTTCGGTCCGACAGCTAACAGAACAACTCTTAAAACCAACACACTTAATACCTCAAGTTTAAAAAAAATAAATAAATAAATAAATTGTTGTTTTCAAGGTTGCTAGGCGACAGGAGCTTTGAAACAACAACAACAGCAGGAACAGCTGGTGACTCTGTAGAACAGACCGTCACATTTCGGTTCAGGCTTCGCAGTCTACGACAGCTAACGTAGACCACGTCCTCCGAAGACCACGTCCTCCGAAGGATGCGGCTCCTGAATTGGGACACAGCTTTTATCTGCAGTTCATATGGTCAAAACATTAATAATGAGCCTTTAATTAAACATTAGAAGCCATTTTACTTTCTTTTTTCCTTTTTTTTCATTTGCTTGATTCGCTCAAGAGTTGTTTTATGTAAAGTTGCTGTTTGCTAAACCTCTGATGTCCACTCACAACCAGTTATCAGGAAGACTTCAGTGCTTCTTTCTGCATACTGCCTGTGTGACAGTGTGTTAGTGTTCAGTAGGGAGTATGCAGCATGAGGTTCCAAACACAGCCACTGATTTAGTGCTTCCAGCAGGCCGGGAGGGGTGCGTTTGATATTCGCTCCCCTGCGTTCGCTTCCTCACCTGGGATGACAGAGATGGTTTTGAGCGCTCGCAGCACCCTGAACGTCCTTAAGGCTGACACATTACCCAGGTCCACAAACTCAGTCACATATCTGCAACAAGCCGGGAGACAGAAGCACAAGAACAGACACACACAGAAGGGTATGACCGCACTGAACAACAACGAGCCGACACAGAGGGACAGAAAGATGGAGATACTGTGTAGAGACAGACAGAGAGAGATACAGCAGAGACGGGTCGGACAGTGGACGTTGACTGTTTGAAGGGGAAATCAGATGCTCAAAACTAATCACATGGATAGAAACTGGAGACAAACTAAAGTCAAAGATCCTCAGATTATGAAACATTTTCTACCTCTTCAATAAAACAAGCTCATTTCTTTGTTTTACTGGCTAATAATCTGGGTGTTTGCATAATACTTTTCAATTTTGGTGGCAGCTAATGATAACTTTATTAATTAAGTAATTTATTTTTTGTTATTTATTATTTTTTAGTTATTTTTCATGTTAAACATAACAATGTGTAAATTCTCACATTTAATGTACAAAAAAAATATATAATAGTAGGAGACATTAGTAGACATTAATTGGTGTTTACTTTATCAGTGCTATAAAGACAAACTGTCATTTCAACAGTGCTGCTAGCTGCTAGCTGCTACTGTTACTGTGGAAACAGATTTAGCAAATTCAGCAACTAGCAAATTGCTACAAACGAGACATTAAACATTAAATTTAACTTGCTTGTGTTTTCTGACATAAACGTTACTATTCTCATTGGTAAATAAAATTCATTGTCTGAATATTATAATAATAATAATAATTATAATAATTTATATTGGAATAATGCTCTCAACATTTATCTGACTGGTTTCTTGTAAGCTAATCGCCCAGTTAGCTTGCTGTTTGCAAGTCATCATTAGCAACTAGCCAATAAGCTACGGATTAAAAACTAATTTCTCTTTTTGTTATCTCATTAGCTGATGTTAACTTCAGTAAAATGTATGTTATTTTTTTACTTTCACAGTTGTTTAGCTGCAAAGGTAAAGTATAAAAACTACATGTGTGACATTAACAAACAGTTAGCCAACATTAGCTTTAACTTTAAGAACTTTACTGTTTGAGTGAAGTTGACATCATTTAAAATTCTTATAAATTGTTAAATTTTTTAATACAACTTTTATCATTTATAATTTGCTAACCTTCACATTTTATCCGACTGTTGGCTGGTGAATCTTATATATTTTTTATAAGAGGGTTATTTGCTTTGCATCCATTTATTCTGTATTTTGTGAAGATTATAAAGATTATCTAAGTATCTTTTAGCATCAAGTTGTAGTTTGTAACTACGAAACACTCAGATTATTAACTAATTAACCATTAAACTTCTGTCAGTGTAAAACAAACATCTCCAGTTAAGAATCAAGTGTTTGGCTTCGACACATCTGACTTCACCATTTCTTTACTCAGACCAGGTGATTACACCTGAGACCCCTGATTGGGCAGAGGGCGGGAGGTGGGCGGGGGCTGGAGCTGCAAGACACGGCAGACATGGGACGAACAAGAGAGGACGTTCACGACGACGTTACGATGACAAGGTTTGGTTTTTCTGCTCCTTGTCGCCCCCTGGTGGCGGTGGTGAGGCCTTACCTGGGATGACTGAGATAGTTTTCAGGGCTCTCAGCACTCTAAAGGTTCTCAGCGCCTGCAGGTTCCCTACTTTGATAAACTCTGTTAACAGCCTGTAGGGGGCAGTGTGGTGGTTGTCAACATACAACAAAAGAAGACAAACATAGCAGAGTCTGAAAATACTGTGGTGATTTAAAAGCACACTCCTGGTTTGTTACGGCGCCAACAGTGAACCAAATCCTCCAAATCAACTCTACAACTGAATTGTAGTGAGATTTAAAACCTCAGCACAGATCTGTGAGGATCTGGACGGGCTGTTAGCAGCTGTAACAGAATCAGGAAGTGTAACGTTACAGATCTGGAAAAGAAAAAAGATAAAAGAATCAGAGAGAATCAAATGTAAGTTTGTCTTTATCACCATAGTTTCCTGTGAAAATCATGATCTGTTATTTTATTTTGAAATGTTAAGTTTCACCCTCTCATTTAATTACGTCAATCACCATGAAGCGTCCAGACTAGAACCAGACCAGCAGCACGGCCGGTACTAGCAGTCGACTCTAGCTTGACTTGGATCCGCTGATCAATAAGAAACTTCTGCACGGAAATACTCAAAAATATTTAGATGAAGACTGTGAGATCGGTTTGAGAGCTCTAACAAAAGTGGATAAGACGACCTTTGAGTGGAGAATAATTTGTAAAACTGTCATGTCTCTCGTACATAGAGATTTGTCACAGTTCTTTAAATATGAAGATTTATATTGTTCATGTTTTAAATCTCAAAAATCTCCAGTATCAAAAATATCTGTAATAATCAACGTTGATTTAATGTTTTGTTTCTGTGGATCAGTAGCTACAGTTTCCTTCAACAAACGGAGCATAACGAGGTCGAATGCGATGACGGATTTCCAGTCCAGGCTGTGAACACGTCTCCCTTTAGATCAAATCAGACGAGGCCGCGAGAGCCGGAAAGGCGCCAGGTGACGGCAGCCATTTTGGGTCCCCGGTTAGATGGAGTAATCTGATCCCGAGCTGCTAACGGCCCTCCATTACTGCTCATATTTCACCGCCGTTGACTGGCAGGCTGATTGAATTACAGTGAAGGCGTGGGGGGTGCGGGGTGCAGGGTGGGGGGGTTCACGGTGGCCAGAACAGGTCGTTTAGATGCAGGTAGAGCTGACCAGTAGATAGAGGCCGAAGGACCAGTTCAGCTCTGCTCGTAATGCTCCTACAGCGAGTTAGATACCGACTAATATCTGGATTTCTCCTATTTATACTGTATGTTCTCTAAATGTTTCTGATGACCCACTTTAAAGGAGATTAATATGAGATTTGATAGAAACACATGATGCTGTGGCAAAGCTATTAAAACAAGACTGAACTAAAATGTTATTTATTTTGTCTTTTTGCTTCTTTTATTCTCATAGAAAGTGGAAACTTTTCATGTTGTGACTAAAATTTAGACCCTGAAATCCTCCGTTACTCAGCAGTTTGTTCTGACGTGTTTAAAACAGCATGTGTTCATCTGCCCCGGACAGTAAATATACTTACTGTATGTTGTTATTAATTACTGAGACATGCATCAACATTTTCTTCTCCACACCTTCATGAACTGAACCCACGATTCTTTAGAATATAATAATAACCTCCAGGGAGAATTAGCATCCTCTCTTTATATATCATCACCTCTAAAATTCAGTGAACGATGATCAGGTCTCATTTCATTAGGGTTAATAATTTACTTATGTTTCTTAATTAACGTAGTGAAGATTTATTGATGATTTTATTAACTTCAAATATATAAAATGTTGCACCTTTAATTCAGTGAAAATGTCTGTGGAGCTGCTGGTCTGGTGATGGCAGCCATTAACATGTCATTACACCGGCAATATCAGCAGCACAGGGGCGGGCTGTGTGTGTGTGTGTGTGTGTGTGTGTGTGTGTGTGTGTGTGTGTGTGTGTGTGTGTGTGTGTGTGTGTGTGTGTGTGAGTGTGTGTTGGGGAGAGGAGGGGAGGGCAATGGACTCTGTTACCATGGGAATGTTGACTCGGTGGGAGGGGAGGACAGCATCAATCAGACATTTAGTGTGTGTGTGTGTGTGTGTGTGTGTGTGTGTGTGTGTGTGTGTGTGTGTATGTGTGTGTGTGTGTGTGTGTGTGTGTGTGTGTGTGTGTGTATTTACCGACCATCACTCTGGTTTTAATAAAACCCGGGTGCAGAGGGGTGATGTGATGTGTCAGGGGTGGAGTGTGTGTGTGTTTGTGGATGTAAAGGATGCTCGAATTTTGTGTGTGTGCCACCACACATTCACTTAACATGTTCTTCATCCTTGGTGCGTGTGTGTGTGTGTGTGTGTGTGTGTGTGTGTGTGTGTGTGTGTGGTGTGTGTGTGTGTGTGTGTATGTGTGTGAAGAGGTGACTTATGTGTCCCTGTCCTGCTAAAGATCCATCTGACCACAGGACGGCCTTTGGTTGAAGGACACACACCTAGTGACATTGTGTGTGTGTGTGTGTGTGTGTGTGTGTGTGTGTGTGTGTGTGTGTGTGTGTGTGTCTGAGGCCAAACAAGAGATCAACACTTTGTCTGAATGACAGGAGAACAGATGGAGGGATGTGAGTGAGCAGCAGGAAAAACTCTGTGCAGCCCTTCTCTCTCAAACTCCACCAAAGATTTACTCAGTTTCCCAGAATTCCTTTTCACAGTGACTAGAAGAGGCTTTGAATTTGTTATCATCAGTATAGACATGGAAAATGTTGGAATATTTCAGAGATTTAAAGTGAGAAGGGAAATTATTTGTCAGTTTAGTAACAAATTACTTCATTTAGACCCTCAGATTATCACCATTCATTCCACTGAAAACTCTCAGTAAGAAATATAAAGATATATACAGGAAGTTGTGTGTGTGTTTGTCCTGGTGTCCACGTGAAGACGAAGCCGCTCTGACCTACTGAAACAGACAGAATGTAAAGCACTTCCCCAGCAGATGTGTTAAGTGTTTTAATGGTGGATTTGTCCTTTAAGTGAAGCTGTTTCTCCCTGTGAGAGAATCGGCCGCGGGTCATCGGGGTCGTATTATGTAACTCCGCAGACACGGCGTCCCGCCATCTCAGGGCACCTTCATCAAGACGTTTCAATTTAGTGGGCGGCCGCCGCGGAGGGGACACCGCTTCATTACGCCAAGCGGTAACCTCAAAGCCGAGCCTCGGGGTCAACTATTGATCCGATCGGTTCATTCTGATCGTTTATCTTCCCGGCGGCGTCCCTCGCCGCACGCTTCCAGCTCCTCAGCACTGTGATTGATCGCCGCCTGATCGCTAACCAAACCAAAGCGCAGTGATTTTCCATCAGTCAGTCAATTACTGAAGTGGGCAGGTCACGCTCTTTCCCGCTCTGAAACAAAACGCTGGCGGGTGGGCGTCGCCGATGGCGTTCAGAGGGAAAGAGACTCTGAGCTGCTGTTTGTGTCTCAGGCCTGAATTGAGGGTTTGACGGTCGTTCGTGTGCCGAGTGAGTTTAAACCCTCCGCTTCTCAAAACCTGTAATTTGGAAAATGCCTGGGTGTCACTGAGAAAATCACTTTCGTCTCTTCTCCGCTGAAACACTGAGGAAAGTCATCTCATCCTCCAGCCGGCACATTATTCACTGTCCCACTTTAGACCTGCTGTGTTTCTACGTTTACTCTTTCACATCGGCTGTTGTTTCTTTTGTTTTTGGTGATTTTAGTTTTAGAAAGGTCTTTCAGCACTCCTCCGTTATTGTGATACTTTATATGTAAGGCTGTTTTAAAAGGGAGAGAAAGCCGGAAAGCAACAAAATGCTGCATTACAGTGAGTTGATAAAACACCAGGAAGACGCTTCCTGCATTGCGTGTGCGTGGCAGCTGCGTCGCTGAACTTCTGCAGCTTGTATGCATGTGTTTGTTCACACCGGCTGCGTGTGTGCTGCGCCAGCTCCATCTTTCGGTCGGATTCAAACGCGGGCCGTTGCAGTCAGGACTGAGCCTTCGTGGTTTACGCTCCACGGCTACACGAATTTCGTTTCATTATAAATTAATTTATGATTTATTTTTGACAGAAAACGTCACTAAAATGTCACTGTCTCCACATGCAGCTGCTAAAATGGTTGAAAAATATATTCATATTTTCTCTTGTCTGTGGCACGTTCTGGTGTGATGTGTGGTCTATTTTTGCGAGACGCCAAATCTCTAGATCATGTGACGCAGCTGCGAGACTTGAGATGCATGGGAGTTTTTCGCTGCAACCCATTCACATTCACACAGCCGCTACGCACACGCCACGCAGCCAGTGTGTTCCTGGCCTCAGGGGTTAGGTTTTAACCTATTACTATTACTCACTTTTAACTTTGCGTTCTCGTGCCCATGATGGCTGCATCATGTAAATATCTTCTCGCCATTGTCACAGCGAGATTTGGTTCAGGGGCCTCACAAAGATCTACACAGGCGCCGCTTTCGTTTCTTGATCTCAGAATGAAAACAGTAGTGAGCTTTTCTCCTCGATTTTAATGTATCATTTAAATCTGTTTCTGTTCGATGTGAACGCTGTAGTGCTCCCAGTATTTAGGTAAGTATGTGAACGATTGCGTTGTCTACACGAATGTGTGGTTGAAAGGCGAGAAAACCTTGAGCGATCTGTACTCCACGTTACTGACAACTGTGTTTTTAAGTTTAACATCTACTGTCCTTCCCTCCAGACAGCCAGTGGCTTTTAGTCTGGATTGTGTTGCTGAACTAAACTAAGAAATACAAAGAGCCATTTTAAAGAGGACAAAAGTAACGTGGCAGTTAGTCGCATTTAAAGATCGGAGTGTCCTTAAACGTCCATCTGTGTCCACAGAAGTTAATATTTGAATCGTGCTGATGATTCTCAGATTGATTTTGTGAGTCGGAGAACAGCAGCTCTGTGTGTTTCATCAGAGCAGGTGTCGCCTCATTAAAGTGGAGGTGACCTCAGTTTGGAAACAAATCCCATGATTGTTTAGAAAAGCGTTTACAGTGAAAAGGAACGGAGGGAGACGCCATTTTTCACTGCTGACCAGCCCCTGGGGAAATGTGCTTCTAATGGAGGGACAAACAACCCCCCCCCCCCCCCCCCCCGACCTTTCGGAGCAGGACAGATCGCATTGTGTGATGGGATTTAATCCAAGGAGAGCAGAGGTCAGTGAACAGAGCAAGGCACTAATACTGCCAGGGTACAGGGTTCAAATCCCACAGAGGTCACTGTCACTCAAACAGCATGTGTTAACAGTCCTGACACACAACACACAGAGCACAACAAAATACTGAAAGGAAATATTATCAGATACATGTGATTAATCCTGTTAGCTGTAACTGTTAGCTGTAGCTGTTAGCTGTAGCCGTTAGCTGTAGCTGTTAGCTAAAAGATATTCAACATCTAGATTCTAGATGATGTTTAATCCATAAGAATGCATCATGTTATTTGAAATCATCATATGTTTCATGTGGAAATTTTAATTTGAAAAACGTCAGTTAAAAGTAAACTTTACTTTGAAATATGGAGTGAAAGTAAGAGAAGTGGAGTATAAGTATCAGCGGACGTCACTTCACTGCAGACAAGCTGTTTTTAAAGCAGCTTCTTCTTATTAAGAACATAATGATTTATGACGCTGCAGCCTGAAGGATGTCGTCCTTCCAGCGTTTGGACGGACAGCACAATGAGACGGCAACTTCTGAAGTTAGACAGCAGACTTTCTCCTTACTGTGCAAATGTGTCGGAGTTTAACAAACACTTCTGCTTAGCCGTGGAAACGTCTGCAGCTTCCTGCTGCACGGCCGCAGAGACAGGTCTGTGTTGGGCTTTAACTCTCGGCTTTAATCCCATCAGTCGTGTCATATTAACTCAACTCTCTGCTGCTCCGACTTTCTCTCCTCAACTCGCAGATTAAGTCTTTTCTACTTTGCACCTCTTTTTTCCTGGTCAGGTGTTTCACAATAAAAGTCCTTCAGTGGCTGAAGCAGCATAATCAACCCTCCCTTTCCTGGTGTTCTTTTAATGTGAAAGATCTACAGGAAGTGCCGACTGTAGCGTGACACGTAACAAAGTGAGGCAGGATCGAATACACTGGATTTAGACCAGATGGTTTTTTATTGTTCCTTGTTTGCAGAAGTTTGGATCCTCTTTTATTTTTAATATGACGTTTTATTTGTTTATTTTTTCTTTTGTTTTGTGAAATTTCAAAACGAGAAAGAAAAAGAATTTGGACGAAATAACTTCAGATAAAAAGATGCAAAGACCCAGGAGTCAAGATCATTCACTGCAATTCTTTTTCCAGAGCGCCTCACCCCCTCACCGTCCACCCCCTCACCCTCTCACCCTCTCACCCCCTCACCCCCTCACCGTCCACCCCCTCACCCTCTCACCCCCTCACCCTGTCACCCTCTCACCCTCTCACCCCCTCACCCTCTCACCCTGTCACCCTCTCACCCCCTCACCCTGTCACCCTCTCACCCTGTCACCCTCTCACCCTCTCACCCTGTCACCCTCTCACCCTCTCACCCCCTCACCCTGTCACCCTCTCACCCTCTCACCCTGTCACCCTCTCACCCCCTCACCCCCTCACCGTCCACCCCCTCACCCTCTCACCCTCTCACCCCCTCACCCCCTCACCGTCCACCCCCTCACCCCCTCACCCCCTCACCGTCCACCCCCTCACCCCCTCACCCCCTCACCGTCCACCCCCTCACCCCCTCACCCTCTCACCCTCTCACCCCCTCACCGTCCACCCCCTCACCCTCTCACCCTCTCACCCCCTCACCGTCCACCCCCTCACCCTGTCACCCTGTCACCCCCTCACCCCCTCACCGTCCACCCCCTCACCCTGTCACCCTGTCACCCTCTCACCCTCTCACCCCCTCACCCTGTCACCCTCTCACCCTCTCACCCTGTCACCCTGTCACCCCCTCACCCTGTCACCCTCTCACCCTCTCACCCTCTCACCGTCCACCCCCTCACCCTGTCACCCTGTCACCCCCTCACCGTCCACCCCCTCACCCTCTCACCCTCTCACCGTCCACCCCCTCACCCTCTCACCCCCTCACCCCCTCACCCTCTCACCCCCTCACCCTCTCACCCCCTCACCGTCCACCCCCTCACCCCCTCACCCCCTCACCCTCTCACCCCCTCACCCTCTCACCCCCTCACCCTCTCACCCCCTCACCCTCTCACCCCCTCACCGTCTCACCCTCTCACCCCCTCACGATCTCACCCTCTCACCCCCTCACCCTCTCACCCCCTCACCGTCTCACCTTCTCACCCCCTCACCTTCTCACCCCCTCACCCCCTCACGATCTCACCCTCTCACCCCCTCACCCTCTCACCCCCTCACCCTCTCACCCTCTCACCCCCTCACCATCTCACCCCCTCACCGTCTCACCCCCTCACGATCTCACCCTCTCACCCCCTCACCGTCTCACCCCCTCACCCCCTCACCGTCTCACCCCCTCACCCCCTCACCCTCTCACCCCAGCTCCACCCCCTGCAGTGATGTCATTGTCCTGGAGGCGGAGTCTGTTTCTGACCCGTACAGTGACGTTGAAGCTTCAGTTCTCTGAGCTTGTCGACATGTTTATTTTCCTCTAGTTCTTTTCAGTGGAATTAATGAAGTTGATATTTCGGCCTCTGCTGCTTTTATTTTGAATTTTTTTATTGCTTCTTTTAAAATATGAATATTTATTAAAGTGTGTGTGTGTGTGTGTGTGTGTGTGTGTGTGTTTGACTCACGCCATGACGATGACGCTGAAGTCGAGCCAGTTCCAGGGGTCCCTCAGGAAGGTGAAGGGCCCCACACAGAAACCTCTTGCCAGGATCTTTATGAGCGACTCAAAGGTGTAGATACCTGTGAAGGTGTACCTGGGGGGGGGGGGGGGGGGGGGGGGGGGTTGAAGAGAAAATGGAGAGAGAGGAGACATTTTAGTGATCGATGAGGGAGGGGAGGAAAGATGGACAAAAGCAAAGGAGGAAGTGTTGGAGGAAAAGAAGAAACATGTTGGGAATGAAATGTTGAGGAGAAACAGAAAGGACAGCAGGAGGTGGAAGGGAGGAAGAGAAGGGGGAGGAAATGGAGGGCAAGGAAGGACGACGGGAGGAAACGGGTGAGGAGAGGGAGTTTAGATCAGGAGAGGAGAGATGAATAAAGAAAAGAAGATGGAGAGAAGGAGCGGAAAAGAGGGGGCGGATGAATGTTCATAAAATCAGCAGAGCCGCGACTCTCAGCCAAACATCCTTCACTTATTCATTTTGTCCCCAGAAACAAGTTTGACCCGACAGGAGGCAAGTGAAGCGGAGAGAGACAGACAGGAGGGAGGGAGGAGGGAGGGAGGGAGGGAGGGAGGGAGGAGGGAGGGAGGGAGGGAGGCACGTCAACACAGCTGGAGGCCATTAAAGGCTCAGTTCACACAAATCACTAAAACACACAATCCACACGCACAGCCAGGAAACCGCTCAGGCTTTTCACAATACGAGTCCGCTGCCTGACAGAACATCATGTTTCAGGACAGATGAAGATGTTCAGGTTCAGATTTCGGACTCATCTTTAACTCACGCCGGAGTCAGATGTTTCAAGTCAGAGTGGTCGATTAATCAGTTTATTTCCTACAGGCTGTTTTCAAATGTGATGAGTTCACTCAAATAAAATGGTTGAGAGTCTGGGGGTGTCCTGGGAGTTTCAGGCAAAATTCAGAATTTGATCCCAGTGTCCAGTTTGTGCAGGAGCCAGAGTTACCTTCGCCTGCAAACGCTCGACAATGATTTATTCCAAAGAGTTTTTCCTGTGAGTCTGACAGAAAAAGGTCCAGCTGGTCTGGACACAGTTAATCCAACAGACCAGGACTCACAGTGAGTGTGTCGGCATTTACTGCAGGAAGAGCTGCTTTCAGCAGCATTTATTAAGGGTTTAATCCCCTCCCCCTCCAAAAGGTGATTTATTTTGAGGAAGTAGACGCACTCGGTGTGTTTCCATGAACCTGCTTAATGTGCAGTTTGAAAATGAGTAACAGCAACACGTGAAAAAAAAACACTTTTTTTGCATCCAAGTCGTGACAAGAGGCACGAGCTGGAAATCCATCGCCACGTTGAACTGGAACGAAGAACCCAGCTTCATTCACATAACATCAGTCTTATACAGACAGACAGACAGACAGACAGACAGACAGACAGACAGACAGACAGACAGACAGACAGACAGACAGACAGTTTCCAGGTGTACTTACTCCAGGTATTTGGCCCAGTACGCCGGCTCCGACATGGCCATGAAGCAGCAGTTGGTCAGGATGGTGCACATGATGAACAAGCTGAATAACGTGAGCAGGTTAAGGAACAGGAAGCAGTAACAGCACGTACAGTTCATTATGACATCATTATGACATCAGCGGCATCGTGATCCGACACTCAGGTGGAGGTCGCCCAACAGCCAATGAGACTGCAGTTCCAGTTAGTGTCGCTGCTTATCCTGATCTGAATCATTTAATCTGATATTTGTTGTTATTATATGATTTCTGTTAATTCTGCGTCTTCACAGCTGCACTGTGCGTCACACTCACTCACGCTGTTGTAACCTCCAGGTTTCGTTTCCAACTCCGGACTGAGTCAAGTTCATCGTGTTATAAACATCGACGCTCTAGAAATAAATTTACAAATAGTTTCATAGGTTGTTGGGGAGCGGGTGGGCGGAGCTTGGCTCGGAGAACAAGAGGCACCAGGAAGAGAGAAGAGCGTCGACGTAACTGTGAAATGGAAATGTGCTCGGTGCGACGGCGGCGATCCAGGAACTGAAGCGTCTTTGAGCCGAGTGTCAGCTAAACGCCTGAAATGTAAATGTAAAAACCAGTGTGTGTGTGTGTGTGTGTGTGTGTGTGTGTGTGTGTGTGTGTGGGGACTACATGCCAAAGTGATTTTACATGTGCTTTTTCTTTTTTTTTTTTAAGCACCTTTCACTGATTTCCCATTAGGGCTAAACAAAGACGAAGTGCAGCGCCGAGTTAGCATGTGTGTTTCAGCGCTCCCCTCCGACGCCTGCCACATTCAATACAGCAAATTAATATGCCATTAACAGCAGCGATGGGAGAAAGGAACCTCTCTGGTCTAATCATCATATAATGGGGAGCAGTAACTTTCCAAACTGTCAGAAGGCAGAAATACATGTTAAATATCACCTTCACCTGCCATGTTCGGCGCTGCACGCGATGAGGTGGGAGAGACTTTGTGAGACCTCGCTCAGCTGTCAATCACAGCTATAAATGAATCATAATTATTGTAATTTGGCAGAAGGAACATACTCCCTGTGTGAAAGCGGCCTAAACTCCAGCTGAAAGTTGTTTGAGCGGCGGGGTAATTGTTGATTGAGTGCCGGCTGTAATGATGTTGCCGGAGCGCGGTGGCAGGCGGCGAGATAATACGGTTACCGATTGACAAACAACGCAAATGTCCCCCCACCGCCGCCGCCGCAGAGCCAGGAGCTAATTATGCCGTAATGATAGCCCTGCTGTTACGGACCTCCCAGGCCACCGTATTGGTAATGTCATTACACCTCCCACATCCACCGCGGGATCCCTCTTCCTCTCTCCTGCATTCACTTTTTCCTCCTTCGTTCCACATTTGTGCATCTCCATCATTCTCTCCTCTTTACCTCCTTCATCCCTACATCCTTCTTCTCTCTCAATTAACTTGTTCAGTCAGCTAAAGACCCGGACACTGCACTCAGCTTTTTATTTTTTCACTCCTCTCTTTTCCCTCAGGGTGTCATCACATCTAGCTGCTCCAAAGACTGCTTTTATTTTGAAAGAGGAGCAGGGAGGAAATGCATCTGCAAGCACAAACTCAGCAGAGGACAGTCTCTCAGAATCACACAAGTATTATTGAATGTATAGAGCAGTATAATATATAATATGGTAAATAGTAAATAAATAAATCAATACTAACTGAAAGGAAAAGATTTCTTTGATTAATAATGAGCAGCCATCAAAGAGGGAGGCGTCCAGAGACGGAGCTGTTTATTTATATTTTCAATAAAGTTATTGTGGAAAAGAAGATGTTTTGATCGAGTTCTGGCGGGGGTTCTTCTATATTTCTATTTCTAACCATCATTAACTGCCAAAAAAAGCTAAAACATAAAACTATAACTCGGACACAGCAACACGATGCAGCTGCAACCTTGAGACTTGGACTTGACTCAGACTGGAGGAAATAAGACGACGTGACTCTGATTAAAGTTTTGACCTGGAAAAATCCCAGAACAATAAAAACGAAGTCAATGTCAGACCCTGCAGATCCGCACAAACACACACACACACACACACACACACACACACACACACACACACACACACACACTCACACACACACACACACTCGACACCTGCTCGTTTTGCACTTTAACTGGTTTCTGTTTGTGGCAGTTAAAGATTTGCACGAGCAGTTTTCATATGAAGATTTGTGATTTGATTCAGACTTGAGATCTGATGTGGGACGGCCGGTCTTAATTCTCTAGCTCAGAACTAAGTCATGTTTCCATGGTAACAGTCACAACTGATCAGTGGCACAAAATGACAAAAAAAACAAGCTAAACACGGCTTATGATTTATTACATTATATTTGCTAATAATGTTGTTGCAGTTACATGTGGCCGCTCGTTCAGACACGTTTTATTTTGAAAGAAACTTCATTCATCTCAAAATTCATGGCAGATCAGCTGTAAGAAAGACGAGATCTACACCTGAATTAACATCTGAGCCCTAAAATCAGCTGTGGTTAAAATACAGAACCACAGCGACCCGGGTTCGAATCCGACCTGTGGCCCTTTGCTGCCCTCTCTCTCTCGCCCTGACTTTCCTCTCTCTCTCTCCCTGCAACTGTCAGAATGAATAAATAAAAAGTAAAATTAAATATAAAAAAATAAAAAACATTAACACACAAGCCACAGCCACCAGAATCCCGTCTCCGCCTCAGCAGCAGCACCAACACAAAGTCAGTGAATCATTGACTCACTTCGCTGCAGCAACAAAGACACAATTAAAACACAGCGACAGCACAGCTGGGGGCTGTAGTGCAGCTTCCTGGGTCCCGGAGCAAAGCCTCATGGGAAACAAAATCAAATGCGTGTCCTTCAGAGCAAGGCCCTGTGGGATATGTAGTGTGGGTTAAATTTGACAAAACAATACACAATGCCTATGTTCTAACTTTGTGTGTGTGTGTGTGTGTGTGTGTGTGTGTGTGTGTGTGTGTGTGTGTGTCCACCTCACACCACAGCTTGTCATTGTGGCGCCAGTGTGGTTGGGCAGAAATCCAGAACACACTTGATCACACACAAACACTTAGAAAACACACACACATACACACACTTGTTCTAATTTTTGTTGTGTCTCTTATTGTAACACACACACACACACACACACACACGCACACACACACACACACACACACACACACACACACACACACACACACACACACACAACACACACACACACCCGGCACATCAGCAGCGCCACACCTCCGTCACCGACCTCTTCACCCACTTATCCCCCTGACAACGGCAGCGTGTCCACCGGCTCGACGTCTCTCATCACCAGAAGCCGCCTCCCACAGCAAAAATAGATGAGTGTGAGGTGGGGAGGGGGGGGGGGGGGGGGGGGGGGTGTCGGGGGAGCGCTGTTGAGTTTTGGGTGTGAAGTAATATCTGTCACGTTGACGTCTGGAGCCTGAGGTGGACGCTGGCGAGGAGCTGGACGGGCGGAGGGCCAGACTCCCACAGCTGGAGCCTTTAGGTCCAGAGGTCAGTCAGGTGTTTGTAAGCACATCTGGATTTAAATTTAATATCACTCCGACACCTTGAGTCACGGTTTTATAAAAACATTTTCTCTTTACAGTAAAAACTAAAATATAAACCTTAGAATATATAACTAAAGAAATATGTTCAAGGTAATTCAAACATGTTGACTCTAAATACAGGAAGTTGAGATTCAGAGGAATCATGTGAGGAGGAAATTTACTTTTTGTGCTCTGTGATGCGAGTCTTATTTTGAAAATATTGTAAGTTATAATCACTTTTTTCACTTGTTCTGTGACGCAAGTCTTATTTTGAAAATATTCTAAAGTTATAATAACATGAGTTTTAATCCGTTACATCCAGTTGGCAGCAGGATGTTCACAGTGATGTCACCACATGTTCCTACAGGTGTGAAGAAACTACAATGACCAAACCTGACAAAGTGGCTGCAGGTCAAAGGTCAGAGGTCATCAATGAGCAGACCCCAAGTTTCAGTCGGCAGAGAGATTACTGTAACAACCCCTGTGTGTGTGTGTGTGTGTGTGTGTGTGTGTGTGTGTGGTGTGTGTGTGTGTGTGTGTGTGTGATGTGTTGATGAAGACTGGGTTATATTTACTGGTCATGTTTATGGCTCACAGACAGCTCAAGATGATATCTGGCTCAGAAATACGACCAACAGGATGAGCCCTCTAATTCTCACACACACACACACACACACACACACACACACACACACACACACACACAGCCTGGAAA
The DNA here is from genome assembly GCF_021018895.1 of Seriola aureovittata. Lineage (NCBI taxonomy): Eukaryota > Metazoa > Chordata > Actinopteri > Carangiformes > Carangidae > Seriola > Seriola aureovittata. Next base: position 22,363,591 of record NC_079383.1, read on the forward strand.
CCACCCAGCTGTAGGATCCAGTAGAAACTCGTCTCAGATTCAGACACTTTAAAGCAGCAACAGGAAGTCGATTGAGTGTGAGCGTGTTAACACAACGTGTGATGAGTGATACTGTTCCACTGTAATCACTACGATTAATGTATTTTTGTTTAAGTTTAAATTTATTTTTATTCCTTAAAAAAACCCTTATATTTATATTTCTTTCTCTTTACTTTACGTCACATTAACATTATTTAATGGGGGTCAATGGAGGTGGAAAACATTGTTTTGTTATTTGTCAAATTATTTATTAAGAGGTTCAAACTAAAACTCATTAAATGTCATTTTGAGTTCGACTGAAGGCGTTCAGTTGATTTCACAGTAATAAATCATGAATAATTTTGATAATAATTATTAATAATTAAGATTTGACAGGTGTCACAGTACGTTCACATGAGGTTTACTATCACTCTTATAATAATGACATAATTCAATGGGATGTTGCACAAGCAACTGTAGCGACACGTCTGTTCAGCTCCAGCTTTTAGTGCAGTTTTTCTCTTCTAACATTCGTGGTCTCCGAGCTCTCGCTGAGATGACATCACTATGACATCATCGTAGTAATTTTGATCCGGATCATATTAGATAAAGCTCGCCCAGGGTCCCAGAGGACATTAAACGACTGCTTCCACAGGATGACGAACACTAACTCTGACTAGTTACTACATGCTAATGTGTAAACAGGTGTACTGGCCCTTTAAGTGTGAAACGACCACAGTGTGTTCTCTGGATTTTTTCCGCCTCAGACCTGAAGCGGCGTCCCACAATTCACTGCTTCATCAGGCCTGAGCCGCTGGGAAACAAACAGCGACGAGGCTCCACACGCCCGCAGAGACGAACCCGCCGCTCAGCCCCCGTCTGTTTGTTTATGTTTTCAGCCATGTTGCCGTCAGGGTGGCCCGGCCGCTCTCTCACACACACACACACACACACACACACACACACACACAGCCTGGAAACCACCCAGCTGTAGGATCCAGTAGAAACTCGTCTCAGATTCAGACACTTTAAAGCAGCAACAGGAAGTCGATTGAGTGTGAGCGTGTTAACACAACGTGTGATGAGTGATACTGTTCCACTGTAATCACTACGATTAATGTATTTTTGTTTAAGTTTAAATTTATTTTTATTCCTTAAAAAAACCCTTATATTTATATTTCTTTCTCTTTACTTTACGTCACATTAACATTATTTAATGGGGGTCAATGGAGGTGGAAAACATTGTTTTGTTATTTGTCAAATTATTTATTAAGAGGTTCAAACTAAAACTCATTAAATGTCATTTTGAGTTCGACTGAAGGCGTTCAGTTGATTTCACAGTAATAAATCATGAATAATTTTGATAATAATTATTAATAATTAAGATTTGACAGGTGTCACAGTACGTTCACATGAGGTTTACTATCACTCTTATAATAATGACATAATTCAATGGGATGTTGCACAAGCAACTGTAGCGACACGTCTGTTCAGCTCCAGCTTTTAGTGCAGTTTTTCTCTTCTAACATTCGTGGTCTCCGAGCTCTCGCTGAGATGACATCACTATGACATCATCGTAGTAATTTTGATCCGGATCATATTAGATAAAGCTCGCCCAGGGTCCCAGAGGACATTAAACGACTGCTTCCACAGGATGACGAACACTAACTCTGACTAGTTACTACATGCTAATGTGTAAACAGGTGTACTGGCCCTTTAAGTGTGAAACGACCACAGTGTGTTCTCTGGATTTTTTCCGCCTCAGACCTGAAGCGGCGTCCCACAATTCACTGCTTCATCAGGCCTGAGCCGCTGGGAAACAAACAGCGACGAGGCTCCACACGCCCGCAGAGACGAACCCGCCGCTCAGCCCCCGTCTGTTTGTTTATGTTTTCAGCCATGTTGCCGTCAGGGTGGCCCGGCCGCTCTCTCACACACACACACACACACACACACACAAACACACACTGAAGCCCTCCAGGCTGCAGGGACGCTGCACAGTGACTGACATCTGACCTCTGACCTCCCCGCGGCCTCTTCCCTGCAGATCATGAGGCGTCATGCAGAGCACGTGCAGCGGCGGCGGCGGCGGCGAAGCGGCTGTGGAAGGATATGAGTGAACCAGGATCTTGATGGCGATTCTGCGGACGGGGTGGAAAGGGCTGAAGATGTAGAGAGCTGATGTGGCACTGAAACGGAAGATGGCCTTCCCTTTGTTCAGGACTATGAAGGTCTGCAGGAACAAAGAGAGAAAACCCCGTCACTGGGAGAGCTGATGTCACAGGTGCAGAAGTTAGTCAGTTACAGTCATTAAATATCTGATTGTTATAAAAACGAGGGAAACAACACGTCGAAACAACGCACATTCTTCACGCTCTTTATATCCTCTGAATTCACAGATTAACATCAGCTCATTTTCAGGAAATTATGAGGAAAGTTTCCAGGAAATTGCCTGGAAAATACCTGCAAAATAAAGCACTGCCCATTTATTATTATATTGATGAATCAAACAGTTTATTTATATGTTGTGCTCTCAAGCAACGCTGCTGAGTGAAACTAAATACATTTGCACATTTAGATGAAATTAATTAGGACACAGGCTTTGGGGATTACTCGCTAGTTTAAGATTTAAATCATCAAACATCATGATTTTCGCATCACATGATGCTGTAAAAGAGGGAGCAAACAGCACCAGTTAAAGGAGAACTCCTGGATTTCTGAACCTGAGCTTTGTGGCTTTATTCTTCCATGTTTCTGTGTGTAAATAATTGATAGGGATCGATCCGTTATTGATCAGAAACGGCAAAATAATCACGTTGCATTTGTCCAAACTACATCCACTAACAGCTTATTTTACCACTGACAGATTCAGGCTGTTATTATAAGTGTCAACATTATGAAAAGGATTAGATCTTTGTTACAGAACACAGGGGTTAGTTTGTGTTATTGTGCCACACGACGACACGACAGACGGACAAATGTTTCCCTCAGCCGAAGCTTTTTCCCAGACTTCACTTCACCGCACAAACAGGACGCTGCAGTTCTGTTTCCTCACCATTCGTATTTCAGTAGTTTATAAATTCATTTATAAAGGACACAGGGTGAGCCACTTTACATATAATGTAATGTTAATGTGGACGGACTGAAGTCCTGTCACGACCTTTGACCCTTTAAAACCCAGAGAAAGTTTAGTAGCTGAATATCAGTGTAACAGAACAAGAACACAGACTCAGTGTTTTTAGGTAAATCCCTCAAACTCTAAGTGTTCCTGCAGAGCGACTGGCACAAGAACACACACACACACACACACACACACACACACACAAATGAAGTGTGTGTGTGTGTGTGTGTTCGCCCTGGATGCCTCAGTAAAACCCAGAGGACACAAACACACCGGAGCTAAACACAGAGAGAGAGAGAGAGTGAAACAGAGAGGACGGAGGGTGAGGAAACTCCCCTGAGAGAAAACTTCACCAGGGAGAGAGACGGAAACACAAACACAAAAAGAGCAGAGAGTCGGCCGAGGGCGTTTTTCCAACCGACACTCAGGTCTGCACCAGAGGAAGAGCTGGGGACATGTTTGCTTTCTTTCCTCACAGAGAAACAAGCGTCACTAAAAGCAGAAGGAGGCCGTGTGTGTCTCCGTACGGCGTCCAGCTGCTGACTCGGTCATCTGCACGAATCTCAGGAGGAACTCTGATTCTCTCATTTTATGCAGATGACACTGTTTTGTTTTCATCTGTCTCCTCAAATCAACTGTCTTCTTCAAACGTGTCTTTATGATCTTGATCTCTTCCCTAAAAGGTAAGAAACGAGCCCACAGGTCGTCTGTGCAGCAGCTTGTTGTGACATTATAGTTGGGTTTTGTTGCTAGGCGACATCTAGTGGCCGTAGTAACGGCGACAGGAGCGGAGGGAAAAATGTCTGTGACGTAGAATAAAGAGAGAGAGTCCACGCCAGGAAGAGGAGGAGGTGGACGGACGGGTCAACAGTTTATGTCGTTTTCTATTATCAAAGTTGTTATTATTGTTACCATGACAACAAAGTCGTCTAATGTTGAGGAAGTACTAATTTTATTCCTAATCACCATCTTTTTCTAAACCTAACCAAGGCATGACTGTGAACTCTTTGTTAGTTGTAGTCAGTGGAGGTGACATCATCAGCACGGTCATTTAACCGTTACTAGAACAGGTGAGCACCATGTGTGGATTAACTACCAATTACGATTCAGGTCTCGTCACAACACGATGCACCAGTGCACGATTTATTTTCCTGTGTGAGTCATGCTTTTACAGAATGAGTTTTAACATAAGCTGCTGTAACTCAGTCAAAGAAAAACTGACGTCTGCCCTTGGACGGAGAGTGAACACAGCCAGTTCTCCCCCGTGTGTTTTATTTTGAAAGGAAAGGAAATGCTCAAAAAACAAAGTCAGGAACAGATCAGACGTTAACGCAGAGTTTAAAAACAGGACAGAGAGACAGAGGGAGATAGTGGCAGAGAAAAAGAGGGAAAACACACACACACACACACACACACACACACACACACACACACACACACACTCACACTCGGTCACCTACCCTCTGGTTTTCAGTGAAGTAGGCTACCAGAGAGTCAAATTATCTGCCAGGGATTCACCAACAGAAAACAGGGGGTTTTTCCAAAAACCCTTCATCAACACACACACACACACACACACACACACACACACACACACACACACACACACACACACACACACACACCCTCTCTGGGTGACCTACCCTCTGGTCTTTGAAGTAGTATGGGTCGATGTCTTCCAGGGGAACGCCCACCAGATGAGATGGGATGTCGGCGAAGATGCGCGGCAGCTGTTTTCCTGCCTCCAAGTCGGGCCGGGGCTTGGGGAGCTCCACGTCGCCCAGGTCCTGAGACACACACACACACACACACACACACACACACACACACCAGAGCATCACTACCTGTGAAGTATCTCACATCTGCCTCCTGAAGCTGCTCCACATCTCTGTATATTAGTCAGGTTTTATCCTCCAGTCGTTTTCTGATTCTTGTTTCCACTTGTTTTCATAATAATAATAATAATAATAATAATAATAATAATAATAGTAGTCTGTATGTGAGTGTGTGTGTGTGTGTGTGTGTGTGTGTGTGTGTACCTCCTGGTAGTGTTTTTTGCGTCGGGCCTCCTCCTGGGCGATGCGCTGCTCGATGGCCGCCAGGGAGTCCGGCGTGAAGCGCTGAAAGCTCTCTGGTCCCATTGGAAACACACAGCCAGCCATCTTCTCATCCTGATCATGTGCTGACTGGCCCAGTTTACCAGCTGCAGAGACGGAGACAGGAGCGTCAACACAGGACTCAAGTCAACGGGAAACCTGCGTCTCAAAAAGTCTCAGAGATGTCCTGTGACAGGTTTCATTCCCCTCCGTTTCCTACATTTCCCAGGGTGCCTTTCTACAACACTGCCACTTCTTCTGCCCTACATGGACCCAGAGGGGGTTTTTATAAGTTGCTATGGTGATAGAGAGAAAAGGTGGGTGGGCTGACACGCACAGAAACACCTGTCTAGACTGACGCTGACCTCCCCTCCCAGCAGCAGGGACCACAGCATCAAGGTGTTCTTCATCACGCCTCCTCTTCCTCCGTTTTTCAATGTCAGCAGAGAGAAAAGTTTTCTTTGCCATAAATGGAAGCAGGTGAAACATAAAGGATCCACACGACTTTTACACTCTACAACTTTATTTAAAACAACAACAAAGACTGACTATTTATTTTATTTTGAAAAACCTCCACAACTACCTGTACACCTGTACCTACAAGCTGATATATTAATGTCACACATACACGTCCTCTGGATATATGAAGATATAAGTTTATTACATATATGAAATACCCAAAGTGAAATGAGTACATGAACATATATAAAAGTATTTTACATGTATGGAAAGTGAATGTGTGTGTGTTATATTTGGGATGACAGTGATTGTGTGGCGCAGAGGAACACGATACTTCAGGAGAAGAGTTGATGATAATAAAAAGATTTTTTAAACCTCCACTCCAGAAGTGACAGGTGAAACACTTGTCTAGTGTATTTTGAATCCTTGAGTCATGAGATGAGGAGCGTTTGATTCGAGCTCCTGGAGTGTCAGGACGGAGCCGTGATTGAATGGCTTCTTCACTTGTCCGATGATTACGTCGTGCGAGGCGGCGGCGGCCCACAGCTTCACCCCGCTCATCATTCAGCAGCCGCTCGGACCCTCTGAAAGAGCGGCAATCAGACTCCCACCTGATGAAGCACCTGCGCCCACCTGTGCCGCGCGACACCTCAGACACTGAGAATGTGTCACCGTGTTTTACACGTTGGCTTTTCAGGATTGTGTTTAAATCCAGTAAAGTATTAAAGTATTTGATTTATACAAGCAACATTATAATTGGAGTTTCAGTGATGCAGAACTTTTCATACTGTCACCACACTGGTTTCCTCCAGCATTGATTTGAAGATTTTATTTATTTTAGCCTTCAAGGCCGGACTTAATATTAATATACTTATTATCAATATTTCAGTGCGACGGGTCAGAGCCTCTATGAACCTGCACTCGGTTCTGTTTGAGTCTCAGGTTCAACAACATGAGCTCAAATAATGAAGCTCCTACAACCAGAGTCTGACGCTTTCAAGACAATCACATGACCAGATCACATGACAATCCTTCTCTCTCACACACACACACACACACACACACACACACGCAGTCCCTCGTATTATGTTGCCAGAGTTCGAAGAGAGCAAGACTGACGAAGTGTGAGTGTGTAACAGGTCTGTGTGTGTGTGTGTGTGTGTGTGTGAGTGTGTGTGTGTGTGTGTGTGTGTGTGTGTGTGTGTGTGTGTATCCAGACCATCTGCCTTGGATCCTAATTGAATGATTAGACAGGCCTCGTTTTTCAACCCTTCATGCATTTATTCTTCACAGCTCCCAAATCTGATTTCTGAAGTGTGTGTGTGGTGTGTGTGTGTGTGTGTGTGTGTGTGTGTGTCCACATCAAAGGAAAATCTAGCTCTGTTTTCCATTCTTATCAAAAGCTGTCATCCACTCAGTCACACACACACACACACACACACACACACACACACACACACACACACACGATGTGGAGTACAGTAGCTCCTGATGAGCGGTTCACTCCTGGTTTCCATTCAGCTCCGACACTCGGTCACGTACTCGCTCGTTTGTTCCTCCGACACATTCCCCAAGTCACAGACGGGTCGGAGGTAACGAGGCGACTGAAGGGAGCGAATGAAAAACACTGAATCTCTCAGCATCATGAGTTTCAGACCATATATAACATATATTAACATGCACAGTATGGAGACGTGTGATCTACAGATCCATGTAACCTGAAGGGACCAAATGTCAGTGTGGAGAACATCAACATCTACAGAGACGAGAAGTCGCTCGGTCTGACGGCGCCATGAGACGAGAAGACGAAGAAGAGCGGCAGGTCGAGGATTGGAGGAGGGATGAACGAGAGAGGGAGGAGGCACCAGCTTTTAACGCCGGAACTTTTCGGCAAAGCGTCTGATGAAAGTCGAGCAGAAAGAAACTCCGTGTCACCGTCCTGCTGTCGGTGAATTATAGATTTTCCTCACTTCTTATGTCCTTTCCTGTCTTCTCCTTCACCTCCATTAATCTTCTCTTCCTTCTCTCATTCCTGACCTCATCTTTTATTTTTGGTACGTCCTCCCGTCGGTACACGACTCCTCGTTTCCTCCTCTTCCTCGCTCCTCGCCTCATACACTTTCTCCTGTCCTTTTCTGCTTCCTTCATTTCTTCCTTGCCTCCTTTCCTCACCTCCTATCTCCCTTTCTCCTCCTCTACCTTTTCCTCTCCTTCCCCTCCCTCCTTCTTACCTTTAACTCCAACTCTTTCCTACGTAACTTCTCCTCTACTCCCGCCTCTCTTCCTCCTCCACCTCACCTACTTCCTTCTTTCTTTGCATAAAAAACAACAAATGTTTTTCCTCTTTTTTTTGGACAAATAACTGTTATTTGAGAACTCACAACATGTTTTCTACGACCGGCTGGTTTTACTGATCTGAGAGTCAAGTACAAGAAAACCCTGAGTGACACTGAGGGTGTGAGTTCCTGCGAATCAGAAGGGCTGATGTGTTTAATATCACCCTTCTTTCAGACAGTAATCAACCTCTAAACTCTGCGTTCACTCTTCTTGCTTCGGCTCCGGGCTGAA
>NC_079383.1:22374352-22384352 GCF_021018895.1 Seriola aureovittata
CGCTGTCGCTCACACAAGAAACATTTACTGAACTAAAGTCAGACTGTACGTGGTTCAGAAGACAACAGACTGTTCCTTAAGTGAATTACAGCAGAGCCTGTTCCTTATTTCCATTTTCTTTTTTTTCATGCATTCATCACTCCTGCCTCCACTGTGTGTGTGTGTGTGTGTGTGTGTGTGTGTGTGTGTGTGTGTGTGTGTCCAGAGCCATGTGCTTGGCGTAGGTGCATGCATATTCCCTCCTCCTTTATTTCCATACCATTTCAGCTATTCATCAGATACAGTGTGTTCCTCTCCTCTGTGTGTGTGTGTGTGTGTGTGTGTGTGTGTGTGTGTCTGAGCAGAATGGCCGTACGCTTGGCTAGCTCCTTTCTCCTCCAAGCGTTTCTCCGAACCTCTGGCAAGCTACAAACCCCCCCCCCCCCCCCCCCCCCCCCCCCCCCCCCCCCCCCCCCCCATCTCACTCTCTCACCCCCCCCCCCCTCCCCCCCCCCCCCCTGCATCATGTCTGAAGTATGTTTCTCCCTTAAGGTCAAACAACTAAAACCTTGGTGTGAACATGTTGCTGTCGTGCGTCGGTGTTTCGGGAGGAGTGAGCGCTCGTGCTGCTCAGCTGGAAACTACAGAAGATCATTGAAGCCAAAACTGTTGACACGTTATCAGCAAATGTTGAGTCCTAACCGAGCTGTATCTCAGGATCGGGTCTGACAGGTTCATGGGTTCTGAGAGGCGGGAAAAAACCGACACTGTAAAAACCTTTTTACACCAAAATTAGCAGGTTTGTTAAACGCGGGTAAAACCCACTACAAAGAGGCGATTGACAGGCTTTACACACAAAACTGCAGGGAGTGACATCATCACGTGCACTTACAGAGCGCACACACACACACACACACACACACACACACACAGAGTGGAGAACCAGCGGTAAACTGGATCCATGGTGTCTCATCCCGCGGTCGGTCCTCCGTCAGACGCTTCGATCAGCGATTAAATGTTTTTAAAACTTATTTCGGGGCTGCGTTCGCTCTCTCTGGTACTTTACACCAACAGCGATCAGAGCCGGAGCCGATAAACACGTCTACTGCAGACCAGGGAGGCCAAAACTTACTTAATACAGTCCATCTTCAATGTCCCATATTTTCTTCTTCTTCTGTGTTTTATTTGAAGTGTTGATCCATCAGAAGATATAAAACCATCTCAGTGTAGTTTCACATCTCCTCCCTCAGGCTTCTCTCTGCAGCTCTAGTAACAACAGGCCAATCAAACAACACATGGTCATCTACCTTTATACTGTATGGACCTTTAATACGATACCATCCTGTGATCAGCTAGTCTTTGAACGCACCTCACGGCATGTGGGTCGTGTTTTAATGATGATGATTCTTACTTTTCACTGAGCTACATAAAGGCTACAGTAAAGTGTTGGCAAAGGTTGTAAATCTTCCACTGTGGACGTAACTCCTGGAATATCAGTGAAGTCACAGCGTCCTCTCACCCTGACCTGCAGGTTTATCACCACCTGAACTCTTTGCGTGGCCGCTACAGTCTGACACCAGGATCCCTCCATATAAAAGCAGGAGGATGAAGGGGAGCAGCTCTCAGCAGGTGCGGCATCGCTGAGGAACAATCCCATCAGCTCTTTTTGCTTCTCTCTAAAAGCAGCGTCCTGTCAGCGCCGTGATGGAGAGCGAAAACTCTCACAGAAATACTTCTCCTCAGAGGACGCTGCTGTCCAGAAGCAGCAGCAGTGAATATGCAGCACCTTCAATTCAATTAGCCTGAGAGGAGAAAACACATTTTGTCACCGTGCTGCTGCTGCTGCTGCGGCTGCTGAGATCGGAGGCGAGCGGCTGCCCGGCGCAGGAAATGATTCACCGATATCAGGCAGAGAGCCAAGCTGAGCTGGCAGAGGACCACAGGGACCGTTTGGCTTCAGGATGGGTGGGGGTGGGTGGTGAGGAGAGGGGAGGAAGGGGGAGGAAGAGGGAGGAGTGACCCTGACATGCAGCCGCCTCCGTGCGTCACGGCGACGCTCCGGGTTGGATGACAGTGCTTCACACCTCCACAGACACCTTTCGAAAGCTTGTAACGGCCGAGGTTTACCTCAGACAGGTGAAGACGCTGATCCAGAGTCTGTGGTGACGCTGTGATCGATTGTTCCTTTTATCTGGAGCCTCCTCAGTGACTCAAACCTGATCTGACAAACAGTGTCTGACACCAGCCCAGTTGTTCTGAGTTTCCATCAGTCTGTCATGAAGCAATGACTTTTCATCCAGCGCCACCGTGAGGTCATAGTTTTAATTCCTCCAATACTTTGATTAATAAAATACCTGCAACACTAATCACACCAATTAGCTCACAAAACGATGCGTCAAAATAAAAGCCCCTCGCTGGTTTGGTGGGACGTTATTGCATCATAACTGTACACGGTATTTTGATGGAAGCGTCCGGATCCAGTCCTGATCTCGAAACAACCGAATCAGCGAAACACACGAAACTGGAGCGAGACAAACCGATAAATAAGAGCGTGAAGACAGACAGAGCGTTTACACTACACTGAGTTTCTGACAAACAGAACACATGTGCTGGTCTGAATCATTGTCTCCTCTTTAAACGCTATAAACCTATAAATGCATGGTTGTCTGTAAATGGGTGATTATATAAACTCAGCGAGTGATAGAGGAGCTGGTGATCTCAAAGGTTTTCTTTAACAAGACTCTGCTCTCTCCTCTCTTCTTCCTTTCAGACTGTTTGGCCCTAAATTGGCTTCCTGCGTCCCGGCCCGTCAGAGGCAGTTGGATCAGTCTGCTGCTGAAGGTGCTTTTCTGCTTCTCGGCGGGGTTGACTGATTGTCCCTGACTGCCAGTAGTTGGTTCATTGTGCTTTGTTGTTGCTCAGGCTGCAGACAGTCCAGGCCCACTCCTCACACTGAGCCAACCTGACTCATTAGCTCAGCGAGTCCTCTGGCATCGCCCGCTCTGACGCCACCGACTTCACCTTAAAGTCCTCCGCAGGCCGGCGTGGAGCTCTCTACATGTTAACATCAAGTCCTCCCTGCTGTTTATCACCTGCTGCTGTCTTCATGGTCCTCTAAGGCGTCCACACTGTGCTACTCAAGCCTTTCTGTGCTGACGGAGACCAGCTTCATCTGCATGTTAAACACTATTTAATGATTGCAATTTAAGGCTTTATATTCATATTTCCCACAAGAAAAAATACTTTAAACATGATTTAAAATATTCAAATCTCTACTTTCATGTATGTAAGTATCAAAGCCTCAGTCCACAGAGAAATGCACACAGCCTGTATTCAGAAACTGAGCCTTAAAACCAGCCGTCAGGACTTCTGGAACTTTGTGATGTCACAACAAAGCAGTCACCAAGCCCCGCCCACCTGGACCCACCATCCAAACCTTGCAGGATTTGGTTTCTCTGAGTGTTTTTACCTGAAATCTGATATATTTTTATTGGATCACTCAGAAAACAGTCAGCCAATCAGAAGAGAGGCTCAGAGCCTCCTCTCTTCTGATTGGCTCACCGACCTGTTGTTACTAGAGCTCCAGAGAGAAGCCTGAGAGAGGAGATGTAAAACTACACTGAGATGGTTTTTATATCTTCTAATGGATCAACACTTCAAATAAACAGAAGAAGAAGAAAATATGGAGCTTTAATGTCCATGTGTTTTATAAGATCCTTATATACGTTTTTAAAATCAGCGTCTGTAAAGAAACTACAGCTGTCACATAAAAACAAAGTGGTGTAAAACATTAAAACTTGAGGAAATGTGCTATGTTGCCTCCACCTGTGGGGTCTTTCTGCCCCCTAGTGGTCAGTCATCAATGAACGCAGCTTTAAAAAGGAAGTTCAGATAAAACAATAAGAGTCTCATGAAGGTTTTATGTCTGTGATCTGAGGTGTGTTGTAGAGATCAGGACAGGAAGGTCGCTGTGGACTGAGGCGTTGAAGTCGGGTTTTCACACCGACGCAAATCATATCATATCCTAATTTCCATATTAGCTATCTCCACTTTCTCAGTAAGTGTCTCCTCTGAGTGTGTTGGCTGCAGTTATTAACACACACACACACACACACACACACACACACACACACACACACACACACACACTCAGAGAGGAGCTGGTATCAGTTCATATTCTGGTCAAGGTCGTATTGAAGATAAAGTGTTTTATAGGTGTCGTCAAATCCCCATCAGACATGAACAGAAGAGACTCAATCTTCTAAAAACATCTCAAAAATTACATTAGAATTAAAACCTTTTTCTACTTGGACGAAATGAGTTCTGCTCTGAGAAGGAAACAGATCAACATCAGAGATGCAAAAACTGTTTCAAAATAAAAACTGAATAAAAACAATAACAAAAGCCTGAGTTTAGTGATGTCGCGAAGCAGCGCGGGATCATGGGAGTTGTTGTCATCAGCTCCTCCTGGTTTGGATTCCTTCAGTGTCGGTGGTTCAGGAGGTTTTTATCTGCAGCTGAATGATCCACAGAGGTTTCCTCCTCTGCACAACCAACACACCAGCTGATGAAGTTGAAGAAGCTACGTCTAGCTGCTTTTTATTTCCAATGTTTACTTTCTTTCTCTCAGTCCTAGCGTCCTTGTCTTCTTTACTTCCTTATGTTCCTTTATTATTTCCCGCCTCCTAATCTCCTTCTTTCCTTCTTTCCTTCCCTCCCTGCTTCTCCCTCAGGTTTTACCGTCCTTTCCTTCCGTCTTTCTTTACCTCCATCCTCTTCCCGTCTTTAACGTCATTAGCACGTCTTGTTTACAAACTGTGTACGGTCACATTTTATCGCCTCAGCTCCAGGTTTGTCGTGTTGGTGATCGCATTAAATTGAAATGAAAGGAAACGTGCGTCAGTATCCGACGCCTCCGGCTCAGTGATGAAGACGTGAAAATGTGAAATGCACTCGGCAGTTAGTCGAACACATTCACGGGATGAAGAGCGACGAGGTGAAAATGTCGTTTCTCAATGACGCTGTGACCCGATGACCTCGGAGCAAATTCAACAAACCGATACAGACTCAGGTTTTTCTGCGTCGCTTCCTCATCAGGAAACACGAGGAGAGGAAGCGGCTCAGTGGCGTCGGGTCACGTTAACACCTTTATGGAACTGAATCGAGCAGAAGTGAATTGATAAACAGAACAACAGGCTGAAATAAGAGATAGACACAGAAATAGAAAGCTATGTGTCCTTGCATGTGTCTGCATGTGTGCACGCTGCACGCATGCATCAGCCTGTTTGATCCGTCCTGCTGGAGCAGCAGCTAAACTCTGATTATAAATCTGCTGCTGTTCGTTTGACTGATGATTAATGTTTTCATGTTCTGTCGTCGCGCTGCGACTCAGACTGACACAACAGTTATGAAATTACTCGTCATTTAGGAATTAAACATTTTATTTGTCATCATCTTTAGATTCATATAGTGAGTGTGTTTACATGATTAATCATATCAGAGGTTTCAGGCCACACCCACTTCCTGCTCAGAGTCTCAGTCAGAACACCTGAGCTTCCTCTGTTGGCTCAAGGTGCAGACACACACACACACACACACACACACACACACACGCACACGCACACACACACACTCTCGGGGGAAATCAGAAATCAGGAGGACGTGGACGGCGAGGACTCGGACACCTGTGGCTCACTGCTGTCAGCCAATCAGAGGGAGGGAAACACCCAGCTGATCAGGCTGACGGGACGGACGCGTGTTTGTACAAATGGTCTGATAAAAGTTTCAGACCGAGAGGAAGAGGAGGAAGAGGAGGAGGGAGGAGAAGATGGCGGGGATGAAAAGAGAAAGATGAAAAGGAAGCAGAGATGAGGACAGAGGAGAAAAAGAAAAATGACCTGAACCAAAATAAATTTCAGAAGCGATGGGAGGATTAGAGAAGAATAAAACTGAATAAAAGAGTTAAAAAGACTAAAAAGAGGAAAATGAGAAACAAAAGAAAAAGATTCTGAACACACGAATGAAAAAGAGAAAAAAGAAACAATAAGAAGAAAAAGAAGAAGACGACGACGAGAGACTGAAGAGGAGATTAACTGACTTCTCTGTCATCAGCTGCTGATTTTGGAGAACGACTCTCCCACAGGGACGGACACACACACACACACACACACACACACACACACACACACACACACACACACACACACACACACACACACACACACACACAGCATTGTGGGTAATTAGCACCATCGTGTCCAAAAGCAGCGGAGAGAGAGATGAGATGAGATGAAGATCTAAATCTGCATGAAGAGATTTCTTCTGTTTTACTGCAACCCACTTCAGACTGTGTGTGTGTGTGTGTGTTGTGTGTGTGTGTGTGTGTGTGTGTGTGTGGAGCAGTGTGCCAGAAGGAATGACCCTGACACACTAAAAGGGGGGATAAACAAAAGCCTGGCAACTAAGTCCGCCTGGCAACCCAGCATGCTGCAGCTGTTTGTTTGTTCACACAGTGATACTGGAGCAGTGGAGGTGGAGGTGTGTGTGTGTGTGTGTGTGTGTGTGTGTGTGTGTGTGTGTGTGTGTGTGTGTGTGTGTGTGTGTGTGTGATGGTGGGGGAGAAAGTAACCTCAAACCTGGCGCCCACACCAACCTGGCAACCCCCTCACCACCTTTCTGTTTTTGGCTTTCAGGGATTCCCCCTTTTTCCTCACACGTCGCCTCAGTGGTGAAACGCTGAAGTTCCCTGCATCAGTCTGAGGAGCGAACGACAGAGCGAGGCGGAGGTGAAGGAAACAGGAAGTCTTAAAGATGTAGCAGAGAACAGGTTGAACCACTCACACCTGTCAGGTCAAGGTCAGAGAGAGGTCAAAGTCTTCGGCTGTGACATCACCACCACAATCTCCATCCAGACCAACACCTGGAAACATTTCTCTCACCTACACTGAGCAGGTGCGAGCAGGTGTAACCAGACCAGACTAGAAACAGACTACAACGCATTTTCAAAATAAAACACAACCCCAGAGTTTTCAAAATAAAACGGGGTCATCAGAGTTTTTCAAGTCTCGTGTGGACGCCAGGAGTAAACGCAGTAAAACAGATTTTATTCAAGGCGGAGATGAAGCCGACAGTCCCTCACTGCATTAACGTTAACCTTTGACCTTTCTCCATCAGACTCACTGTCACACCCTCAGGTGTAAAGCTGAAACAGAATTACACTGTGAATCTGAAGCTGCATTTCATCGAGTGACTGAATATTTACAGTAAAGACACGGACAGAGACATGGACAGAGACACGGACAGGTTCCTCTGTGTGATCGTCCTTCCTGTTTCAAGTGTTCAGGTTCAGTATGTCGGGGGGGGGGGGGGGGGGGGGGGGGGCGGTCCCTCGGCTCTGCAGGTGTCAGGTGAGCAGGAAGAGATGAGTGGAGGTGAAACGGTCTTTCCCTCCCCCGACAGAGTCGCCTTTCAGCTGGGGTTACACCGTGACCTCGCGGCCCCTGATATTTACCGTGGCCCCTCCAGGCTCCACACACACTGACACACATTCACACATTCATTATTCATCCGCTCACTCTCTTATTCACTCAGCAGCAGGGTCTGAATCCTCAGAGCTGCTGTTTGTAGCATAAACAACGACAGGTTCTCCGGGGTCACCTCCGGTTCTCCTGGGTCACCTCCGGTTCTCCTGGGTCACCTCCGGTTCTCCTGGGACACCTCCGGTTCTCCTGGGACACCTCCGGTTCTCCTGGGTCACCTCCGGTTCTCCGGGGACACCTCCGGTTCTCCTGGGTCACCTCCGGTTCTCCTGGGTCACCTCCGGTTCTCCTGGGTCACCTCCGGCAGAGCGCGGCCCAGCCGGGAGCTCCAGAGTTGGGACGGGCGTGGACGCTCCCCGCCCTCCTCTCCTCTCGCTCTCTCCTCTTCCGTATTCTCTTCTTTTTCTCTCCATCTATTTTTCTTCAACACTTTCCTCTTCTTCTTCCCCTCCTCCATTCCTTTCCTTACCTCCTCCTCCTTCTTTTCTATCTGTTCTTTCACTCTGTTCTCCTCCTTTCTTCTCTCCTTCCTTTTCTTCTCTTCTTTTTATCTCCTTTTCCTTGCTCTCGTTTCTTCTCTCCACACCTTCCTTTCCTTGTCTTTCTTCTCTCCTTTCTCTCCATTGTTTCCTTCTTTCTCTGCAGCACTATCTCTTCCCTCTTTACCTCCTCTTTACCTCCTCTCTTCCTCCATTCTGTTACTCACTTTTTTCTCTTTCACTCTCTTCTTCTCCTCCCCTCCCTCCTTCTTCCCATTTCATTCTTCTCTTTCTATCACTCTTTTTTTCCTCATCATCTCCTCTCCTCCCTTTATCTCCTGTTCCTTCCTCTCTCTCTTCTTCTCCTCACTTCTCCTTCCCCTTTTCTTTCCTTCCTTCCTCATCTTTTCTCCATTTTCTCTTTCCATCTTTCATTCTTTCTTCAGCACTTTCTCCTGTTACCATCCTCACCTCCTCCTCCTCCTCCTCTTCTTCCCTCCCCCTTTCAGTTCTCTCTTTTCTCCTCCTCTACCTTCCTGGCATATCTGTCGTTCCACCTCTCCTGTGTCAGCGCTCTGTCGCTCAGCTGTCACTTTCAAACTGGGACACACACACACACACACACACACACACACACAGAAAATTATCAGCCTGTGGCTTGCGAGGCCTCCCGTCTTTCACCCGCGATGTTGTTTCAGCCACTCTCACACCACACACACACACACACACACACACACACACACACACACACACACACACACACACACACACACACACACACACACACACACACACACACACAGTTATGCATCTGTGGACTCCCATGAAGGGACAAATCTAAGTGTAGGTATTATTAGAGCTCTCTTTAGTACTAACACACACACACCACACACACACACACACACACACACACACACACACACACACACACAGAAAAGCATTCAACCTGCAGTTGCTTCAGGCAGTCACTGCAATGGGACACCTGTCAGTTAGGTGTGTGTGTGTGTGTGTGTGTGTGTGTGTGTGTGTGTATTATCTCTAACCACAGACCTCTGCAAAGATCAAAGAGTGTGACGAAAAAAAGAAAGAAAAGAACAAGGAAAAAAAAATGAAAAGCTAAAAAATGAAGACAAGAGAGTAAAGGAAGAAGAAAGGGGAGAAGGAATCCCCCTTCTTCTTCTTCTTCCTCTTCTTCTTCTTCTCATGGTTGCTATGTTACTGTAATTCATGTTTTTCTAAAAGTCCAGGATCGTTCACATTAAGACACTTTTAAAACAGTTTGTTACGATGGGAGAAAAGACAAAGAGGGAGGATGAAGAGGAGGAAGAGGATGAAGAGGAGGGAGAGGAGGAAGAGGAGGAGAGAAGGGGACAGGAGGGGGGGTGATATAATGATATAATAGGGTGAGAGAAAGATAAAAATCGACTATGTAGAAACTGTAATTGATTTAATATCTAGTTTCTGTGGAACGTGCAGGAATTTAATTAAATGTAAATGAATCATAAACGTGTTTAAACGAGTTCAGAAAAAAAATCAATCAAACTGTGTCAGCTGACCTCATCATCATCATCATCTTCATCACCATATTCATCCTCATCATCTTCATCATCATCATCTTCACCTTCATCATCTTCACCTTCATCATCACCATCATCATCATCATCACCATCATCGCTTTAAACAGAAAGGATGATTGGCAGCTCTAAAAAGACACGAGTCTGATGATTCCAGATGTGTCTCTCTCTCTCTTTTAGCAGATCACCATTTTTAACTTAACCAAAGTGTTTTAGTAACGTAAACCTGCAACCAGTATCCAGTGGTCCTACACCAGTCCACCACCAGTCCACCACCAGTCCTACACCAGTCCTACACCAGTCCACCACCGGTCCACCACCGGTCCACCACCGGTCCACCACCGGTCCACCACCAGTCCACCACCAGTCCACCACCAGTCCTACACCGGTCCTACACCGGTCCACCACCGGTCCACCACCGGTCCACCAC
>NC_079383.1:22389352-22506852 GCF_021018895.1 Seriola aureovittata
CTTTTTAGGAAATTATTATATTATTTTAATTCATTCTGACAATTAAGATTCTTCCTCTGATCGTTTGAGTTCATCTTAAATGTGTTTGTTTGCTTTATTTTTTTGTTTTAAAAAATTATTCTGCTGAAGTCACACAGGTAAAAATCACACATAGGAGCCTGTTACGTCACAGGTAGAGCACACACACTCTCACACACACACACACACACACACACACACACACACACACACTCTCTCCCACTCCCACACACACACACACTCTCCCCCACACACACACACACACACACACACACACACACACACACACACACACACACACACACACATCTCCTCCTGTTATCTCCTAGCGGCTGAACAGCCTTGACCTGCTGTTAATTCTTTATTTTGTTGCAGCTTTTATTTTTAATCCGACTCGTCGCTGCAGCAGCAGGAAGTGATGTCACCTCCACTTCACATTCAGCGCGTCCACACCTGAACCACATCTTTCCTCTGGAGTGAAAAACATGTGGGAGAATTTGACATCAGGAGAACATGCAGATTACTTCTTCTCTTATTTTGAAACGTTTCACTGATCGTTTCACCCCCACCCCCCCCCCACCCCCTCACCCTCACCCCACAGGGTCAGCAGGTAAATCTGAGGGGTTTACCTCAGGGGCGTCTTCCACAGACCAGATGAGATTATAATCTCTCCCGTGTGTTCTGGTTCTGGCCCGAGCTCCTCCCCCTCTCTCACCTCCGCCGTACCTGCACCTGTGATCTCAGTCTTTCAGTCACTACCTGACGCTGGTGAGCGCAGGTGAGGGTCGGAGCGTTTAAGATTAAAGAAACCATTCACCGTCACACTGCACTGACTCCGGCCTCGTCACCTCACAGAGGAAGAGGAAGAGGAAGAGGAAGAGGAAGAGGATAAAGGTCAGTTTAGTCTGATGTCTCTGGGATTGCAGGTCCACGTCTGATGTCGACGCACGAAAGATTCAAACCTGTTCATCTAAAAGTTTCTGCAGCTTCTGAGAAGATAAAGAAACAGACACACTTTGATGCAGCGTCCATGTTTTTCCTCTCTGAAGCTCAAACACAGAGAACAGACCCGACGCATCCAACACACACACACACACACACACACACAACACACACACACACACACACACAGAGAAACCCGTCCTGGGTGTTTCCCTGCCTCACACCAGGTGCATGCTGGGATACGCTCCAGCCCCCTCACGACCCTGAGCTGGAATGTTTTCTATAAGATGTTGTCCTGCTGAAACACAAACAGCTGTTGGCGGGACGGACGCCCTCCGTCACGGCTGCCAGAGGGCGGAGATTCATCACCTGGACGTCCTCTTCAGGACTACAAATGAGGGCTGGGCGGACGCCAAAGTGGCCGCCAGAAAAGAATGGATCAGCCGCGGCCAAAACCGGACCAGAGCTTGGCCGGCGCCGGCTGGTCGTCTCCAAGTCTGTACAGGAGCCAGCAGAGACACCCCCCCCCCCCCCCCCCCCCCAGGGGACGGCGAGGCTGAAAGAACAGGAGCTTGAAAATGCCAAAGAACTGATCCACCTGCTCCTCTCCGATACCTTAAAATAATCTCCATGTGAGACACAGAGGAAGCATCTGATGGTTTTATGGCCACTTCTCCTGTCGCCAGCAGGTTTCATCCTCGCCGCTCTCCTCCCGTGTGTCGTCAGGAAATATAAATATATTGATACGGATTCTAAAGGCGACAGAAAAGTAACGACACAAACAGACAAAAGGTCAAAAGCAGCAGAGAGAGACTGAAGCAGAGGAAGCGACGCAGGCGGACTTTAGTTTTTATAGCTAGCTTTTATTATAATTACTGGATTTCCATGAAAATTTATTTCACTAATTTATCTCCATTAAAACTTCAAACCGTCCTCGCTGCTTGTTTCCTCACCGAAGTTACGTTTCAGGTTTTTATTGTGCGAATTATTTTGTTTATTTGATTAAAGTGTAACGTCACAATCACAAGCTCAACAATCAGGTATGTCCATAATGCTGGAGGCGTCTGCATACTTTTGGCCATGTAGTGTATTTTCAGCTCAACTGGATGCATCAGCTGTTCACCTACTTTTGAGTTTTTCCATTGCAAATTTACTTTTAAATGTTTTCTTCTTCTGTGTTTTAGAGGAGGCTCTGAGCCTCTCTTCTGATTGGCTGACTGTTTTCAGAGTGATGGAATAAAAATACAGCAGATTTCAGGTAAAAACACTCAGAGAAACCAAATCCTGCAAGGTTTGGATGGTGGGTCCAGGTGGGCGGGGCTTGGTGACTGCTTTGTTGTGACATCACAAAGTTCCAGAAGTCCTGACGGCTGGTTTTAAGGCTCAGTTTCTGAATACAGGCTGTGTGCATTTCTCTGTGGACTGAGGCTTTGATACTTTCACAGTATTAATATAGAAGCTAGAGCTGATCTATAATCTATAATCACACTACACATGGACACAGACCTTTACACTGGAGGAGCTTTAAATATAATTTTATCTCTTAAATTTCCTCCATGAAGTGAAGATTCATTATTGATTCAGAGTTTCAACATAAAATTTATCTTTTCTCTCTTTTTATTTATCATGAATGAATATGGAAATAAATAAAAGAGAAATCAATGTAAATGTGAAGTTTGTTTTTTTTAAACTTATGATTCATAGAGATTCACGTCAAGTGAGCGAGGAGGAGAAACGAGAGAGAGAGGAAGAATAAAGGGCGTGAAAATAAGAAGAGAGAGAGAGAGACAGAGAGAGAGAGAGAGAGATGGAGGTGTCTGACATGGCTGCCCCTCGTCAAAATAAATCACAAGCAGCAAAGTGTTTTAAAATGTCGGCTGAGAGGAGCGAGCGGCCAGATTTACTGCAACAAGGTTCGTTTTTAATCATCAGCAGATCTGAGTCACATTTAATGTTTCTGCAGGAACGAGTGTAAACTGACCAGAGCAACACACACACACACACACACACACACACCACTGATCGCTTCTGCATCAAGACTACATCTCCCATCAGCCCCGTGCCTCTCAGCCGCACCATCTCCTCGATAAAAAGTTTCATGAACTCTAAAGTCTGAATCATGGAGGGTCTGAAGAGTCTGTGTGTCTGTTCTGCTGGTTAAACTATTCGTTTCTTCTTCTTGTGTTTATTGTGAGTGGCACCAGGAGGAGCAGGTGTGGGAGGTGGAACAGGTGGAGGAGGAGGAAGAGGAGGAGTGTGGTCGGTGTTAACAGGAGGTCGAGTGACTCCATGTGTCTCTGATAAATCATGAGACCTCGAAGCAGACGAACTGTCTCCAAGGTCAGCTGACCTCACAGCCAGAGGCCGACCTCTGTGTGTGTGTGTGTGTGTGTGTGTGTGTGTGTGTGTGTGTGTGTGTGTGTGTTCAACTAGAGTTCACTAATAGCAGCAGATAAAATCCATTAATGAATTAATTAACTCTCCTTTAGCTCCCTCATTACCATCAGACAGATTTACATTAAAACACACGTTCAGCTTCACAAAATAAGAGTTTGATTTTAGTGTTGGGGGGGGGGGGGGGGGGGGTCGTGTCGTGGTTCCAGCAGCTGATGATGAAAACTCAAAACAAACAAGCTCCGCCTCCTCGTCCTCGATCGTCTTAAAGAGTCCCAGACAGGAAATAAAGAGCGACTCCCCTGGGCCTGTTGTTGATGGTGACACTGGTCGCCATGGCTCTGCTGTTGCTATGGTTACAGCTGTGAATTCTCGTCCCAAAGCACAGGGTGGTGATCCTGATGAACAGGTGAAATCACAGATATTGTGTGTGTGTGTGTGTGTGGTCTCTACATTTCAATGATTTTGTGATGATTGAGAAGCAGACACATCCACAGAGTGTGATTGATGACTCTGACCTGCACCTCTGATGCAATAAACCATCACTACACCTTCTCTCTCTCACTCACACTCACACACACACACACACACACACACACACACACACACACACACACACACACACACACACACACACACAAGCACACACACACGTACGTTGCTCGTTGCTAAACAGACGTGGAGGCATGTGAACGACTCGAGGTGCGTTTGATTTACGTTCACAGACACTTGAAGAGAAGTGCACATGTCACCGAGCGGGTGGAGATAAATCAAAGTTCGGCTCCGAAAAATCCCCAACACCTGATGTCACCCCACCGTGACCTCTGACCTCTGACCTCCATGCTACTGGCTGCGTGCTGGTAGGAAGTGAAGCTCGTACTAAGACTGTACATGGAGGGGTTTCAATCTTTCATCAAATCTGATGTTAAACTGGATTAAACTATGAACTTACTGTTAAGACAAAATTAAATTCTGCTGCATTTGAGAAGTTTGACTAATGTGTTAAAAGTTTGTTTGTATTTATTAACCTCAAATATTAATTTGGTGCCAGTAAATTTTCTTTTGGTAAATCATTTTTCTGTCGGTACTAAAACCGAATCATCTGTCACCGTTAGAAATAAATAAGTGATAACTTATTTCGTTTTTTTATTTGAAGAATATTAATGTAACATCAAATGGAAACACTGGAGATTTATTGCGTTGTACTTTCACAGTCGACGGGATCGTGACAGATTTTAAAAATAAATAATAAATGAAGAATGACGTCTGACTTTTAGTCTCACATCGACTGTAAATAAAGATGGACGTCGCCTCTGTGACGTCACCCTCAGGTTTCTGAAGCTCAGTGAGCTGCTCCACCGTCGCCATCTTGGCAGTGTCTGACTCCGCCCCCTAACTCCCAGCTAATCCAAATATGGTCAAAGAGGAGGGGCATGGGCGGAGCTGAGACTTTGGTGCTTGACGGTGTGTGTCAATCATACGCTCACCCACATGTCACTCAAAGAGGCCACGCCCTCAATCCTCCATAACTTTAGTCCTTAATAAAATGTAAACAGGTGAGTTATATAAACAGGTGAGTTATATAAACAGGTGTCATGAAGGAGGAAATTAGCTCTAGAGACCAAAACAGTTTTTGTACCAGGCTGTAAACATGTTTATTTCTGCTGTAAAGTTGGACATTTTAACATGGGAGTCTATGGGGACTGACTCACTGTTGGAGCCAGACTCTAGTGGTCGTTAGAGGAACTGCAGCTTCATGTTTCAGCCTCGGAGGTTGATGTTTGATTTTTCATAAAGCAACTGTATAGAACACGATACGTTCACTACAACCACAGAAGAAGACTTTATCTAACTTTATTACATCAGTTTGTCTTCAGTGACGAGTTGAACTGATCTTTAGGCGTAAAGTCGATGTAGCGTTTAACGAAGAAGACGGGGAGCAGGATCAGCTGCTGGACAGGAAGTCAGAGTACAGAAACCTGGATGTGTCTAAGTGACAGATGCTTCTCAGGAGCATCAGTAGGAAATATCACTGAGCATCATGACACCACCGTGTTTTAACTTCAACTATCAACAGAAATCTTTTATATTAAAATCCTGTTTTCCACCGACAGCAGGAGCGTAAAGGTGAGAAACACCTGAAGCTGAAATAAAGACGAGGACGATGATAATCTAAAGTTAATCAGACGTGGTTTCCCTCCCTCTGAGCTGCTGAGCTCCTGCCTCCGACTCCTCCTCCTCCTCCTGCCAAGAGTCATCATGATTTTAAGACATTTCTCGTTGTCGTGTTGCATAATTTTGACGGTTCAGGCAGCAGCTCTCCGGCCTCTTTGTTCCTCTGTAAGCTGCCTTATGTCGCCTTGAACACTCACTTAGAGCAGCGCTGACTGTCAGACCTCTATTAGAGCTGACACATGCTGCTCTTTGGTATTTTACTTTATGTGACTCACCGGTGCAGCTGCCTTCAGAGCTGCTGCTCAACAATATCGCTGGGTTTTTAAACCTGTGAAGAACGTCTCGGCCTTTTCTTTACAACAACATTTATACTTAAAAAGTAAAGAACGGACAGCGTCTCCTTTGCTTAGTACATGTGCACGACAACACTTATTATTGTTTACGAGAAATCTCCGTGTTCACACTGATCTCACAAGAAACCGACTCAGTTTTTATGCTAAAAATACGACAAAGAAACAGAAAATCAAGAGTCTTTAGCAAGAAAACACATTTGTGTTTCTCATAGAAAAACCAATAAACTCCTAAACAAGCGTCCAAAGTGCCACATACACGATCTTTGTCTCCCGTGTCTTGTCCGCTGAGGCGCAGGCTAAAACATGCTAAGCTAATGTCCATCAATAAACAGGCCCAACAACGTCAAATGTGAAAATAAATAAATAAATAAATAAATAAAAATAAAACAAAGCCTCACACAAAGGGCACATAAACATTATTTTATCAGTGTTCATCCGATTTATTACATTTTTAATCCTTTTCATCGACTGTATGAATTTAAATGAATGAATTCACCATGAAAACATTAGAAACATTAAATAAACACGACAATGAAACCGGACTCTTTGACAGTTGCACGATTATTCACCATAAAGTGACAGAACAATGTGAGTACTTTGTTCTGACAGTCGCTGAACTGAGTTCAGAGTGTTTCCACTTTATCTGAACTCTGTCAACAAAAACAACATGAGGCCGACCTATAAATAGACCACACACACACACACACGCACACGCACACACACACACACACACACACACACACAGGAACAAACCTGATGATGACGCTTGTGTTGTTTAATTTAAATTTACTTTAATTTGACCAAAAGAAAAAAAAATTAAAATCTTAACTGAAGGTCAGTTTTCCAGCTTTTTCCTGAGCTTTCACCCACATCTCACTGTCTTCCTCGGTGGATGGCGTTTGCTCAGGTGTCATGGAGGAGACAAGACGCACAAGGAAGAATGAATATCATCTGCAGCTGTTGTTATGAAAACTGAAGCAGGAAATAGCTACAAAATAAAAGCTTATACGTATATTTTAACAAGAGAAGAAGAGCAAACATTTTTTTCTCACTTCATTAGTTCATGTGTTTGATTTAATCTCAATTAAGGATCATTTAATATAAAAGGCTGATTTCACTCTCACCTTTAACCCATGAGTTTCTACTTCAGCCTTAAAAATGATTTGATTTTCTTCACTATCAGCGTGACGAAGGTTGAATGTGAAAAAGCAGCTGAGCTGACGCCGACGTCTCCACAGATTTGGACGGTAAAATGTTGGAGAGGAGAGAGAGAGTTGGTGGAACAGAGGAATAACAGATAATTAAAGTGTCAGAGCTCCGGGCTCAGAGCTGAGAGGAGCTGAGGATCACTGAGATTAAAGCAGGACATCCGTCCGTCCTGACTCAGCTGCTGGGTGACGCCGCTGAGTCACCGCCTCCTCTCTGAACCCTCGGCTCAGGGGATCGGGCCAGAACCGGGCTTTGGTCCGATTCCTGTTTTCACACCTGCACGAATCGTACCGAGGGGAAACCAACCAGGGTTCAGTTGGAGTGACAAGATTATTCATCTGCCAATCAGAACGCAGCAGGAACTACCTTCAAACCTCGGTTCTTACTGTCGGAAACAAGTTCTGTTCTGATTTCTGATCCATTTAATTCCTTGTCATCACCTGAGAATTTCACATTTGACAGGATGCGACATGAACGTGGGTCTTTCAGGGGAGTTAACGAAACACAGAAAGACACGAATGCAAAGTAAATGCAGAGCGGTGGATTGTCAGGGCTCAGGAGGGTTTTTTGAGCCGGACGATAAAAGCCATAGAGCGGCTCTCAGGTTTCATACGACGCCTTTACTGCACAAAGGTTGTAGATAATAAGCAGGAAGCTGGTTTCAGCTGCAGGACTGATGTCAGAGCCGAGAGCGGCGGCGCTGCTGCGTCCGTCAAACAGCAGCTCGTGTTGTCTCAGCGGCCGGCACAGGAAAGGTCAGGCCTGCTGCTCCAACACTGAACAAACAGCACAACACCGTGTGGGGCTTTTCAGCTGCGCACACACACACACACACACACACACACACACACACACACACACACACACACACACACACACACACACACAGGCTCATATATATCACCTACACACAAATGGACACACAAACACACCGAATGCGGGTTCGGACACCCATGGGCTCACGTAGGCGCGCACACACATACACACACACACACACACACACACACACACACACACACACAAATGTAATGCATGCGAGGCAGGCGGTGCAGCGCTGGGACACCTGTTGTTGGGCTGTAGTGGCGTCGAGGTGTTGACACAGCAGATACAGGCTGTTTGTTGCGAATCGCGGCGAAGGAGCGCTGAATGAAATCCACTGTTTCACCTCATTTTATCCGCTGCACCTGTAACCACACCCACCGATGATGTCAGAGCGCACTGACCCCTCCCTGAGTACACCTTCACATCTCTGCAGCAAGGGGAGGACGTCAGCCACCGGAGGTTTTCAGAAACCAGATTCTCTGCTGGTGTTGAGTTACAGCTCAGTGTGTGTGTGTGTGTGTGTGTGTGTGTGTGTGTGCGTGCGTGTGTGTGTGTGTGTGTGTGTAGCTCATCATTAACCATTTTAGCCAAAAGAATCACAGAAGTATTGTGAGTTCAAATCTTTAAACAAACTTTAAACACGTCTTCTACGTCGCTGAAAACTGAAGCATCATCATCATCATCATCTTTTCCTTTCCATCCCTCTTTTTCTCTCTCCACCTTCCTTCCAACCTCCTTTCTTTCTTTACTAAGTCTATTTTCTGATTATTCTTATTCTGAAAGGGAAGAACGTGAAACACACGCCCTGTTGGCTCGTTATTCCGCGGCGGTTAGCGCTGATGCTAACCTTGTCGTCAGTGAACAGCTGCATCAGTGTTAATGTTGGAGGCTCTTTTGCATTGGCAGCCATGTTGTTGTAACGCGAGCGGCAGCTCATGATCACAGTCTAAACGATGCGACGTGAACGCAGAGTTACGTCCTACTATACAACAGGTAGCTCTGACCAAGTAATCTGATTGGACGAGAGTCAGTCCGTCAGTGCTGATATAAATTATAACGACACTGGGACTTTCACGACATGTATCACTCCGCTTCACAGCTGTTCTATCAACCAGCGTCACATTGAGCCTGGATACTTCAGCTAGGTCCAGGACCAGTCCAGTATCAGAACGACTGTTTGTCGGTGTCAGAGTTAAGGTTAGCCAAATAACCGTGTCCAACCTCACACTTCCTCCCTCACCATCTTTCCTCACACACCCACTTCCTTCCTTCCTTCCTTCCTGTCAAGCTCTGCAGGTGTTGATACAACTTTAAAAAAGAAACATGATTACTTCTTAATACTCCCACCAGAGGAGGGGTCAGAGGTCATGACATAAGCTACAGCTTCACCGAGGTGGGGGGGGGGGGGGGGGGGGCAGACCTCATCTGAGGCCGGGACGCAGCTACAACCGTTTTCTCTTCAGTTGAACCAGCTGATCGTCCAGCTCTTTGTTTACACTAATGTTTCCTCAGTGAGACAGAACAACTTCCTGTTTCTGTTCTTCATCATCATCATCATCATCATCGTTATTATTTCATGTTTTACCAGGTCTCATCATGTGAAGGTCGTTTGGTTTCTGATGAACCGCCGGTGAAACCAGCGGCCGTCTCTGAGACCTGATCTGCGACGAAGTCAAGTCGCAACACGATTCTGAGGGATTCATCCAGAAGGGTGGAAGGTCAAAGGTCATCAGGCAACTGCACTGAACACAGCCCGCAGGTCTGACTCTCAACATCCTCATATAATGAAATCAAAGCCTCTCAACTTCTGAATAAACCAACAAGAATTAACAAACAGCCTCTTATGTCGTAGTTTCAATTAAAAAAATCTGCAAAATAAAACTATTAATTGAAGCACAAACTAACGACATGACACAAAATAAACAACAATTATTGAACCGTCTCCCTCTGTAAACTCTGTTTGCTGCATATGAATATTATAAGAAGATTACAGGAACATTACAGAGGCTTTATAACAGATAAAAATAAATCAATCAGGCTTCATATTATAATGATAAGAAGCAAATAAAATGTCACTTTAATGTTTCTATAATAAAAAGAATTAAACTGCAAGTGCAATAAAAATATGATTATTATAGGACTGTTGTGCCATGGAACAGAAATACTGAGAATATTAGAGAAATAAAGGGTGAAAATAACATTAAATCCTATAAAGTGACTCTAAATTCTCCACATATTATAAAGAAAAACATTATAAGACTGAGGATTACTGAGATATGAAAGTACTGAGAGGCTCCACTGACGCACTTCAGCGATGTGTTAGAGGAATATCACAAATATGACCAAACCAGTCTCCTCTTACAGAAACTGACCCGCACGGTTAATTAATGGAAAGTGGCGGTGTCACGGCACGGCTCGGCTCGGCTCGGCTCGGCACGACAAGGAGCGGGGTTGCATAGGAACAGAGGAAACAGAGTCTCTGGAGGACGAAGTGGCTCAAAACAGGGACGAAGAGCAGGATCCGACCCGGACTTTAAAACCTGAACCTGCGTCACTGAAAATCACAATCTGTCGAAATGATTCATAAAAACGGGATTTAAAACAAAATAAATGAGATTATTCTAAAGGAAAACTCTGTTTTTAGTTGCTATTTTTCATTTATAGCAGATTAAATGCATAAATAAGAGTTTTAATTACTGTTAATTATCTGAAACTATGATTAAATGTGGTGTTGAACTGATTAAAGTTATACTGTGGATATTTCCACAAGAGAAATGAATAAAAAATCTAATATTTGTGGTTGACAGAGGGTTTTTGTTCAGTGTCGCAGGTGTTTAGTCTCGTCAGGAGCTGCGGGCTTTGAAAGGTCAGAGTTCACCCTGAACAACATGATTATTCTCAACCTTCACACAACAATAAAAGAAGAAGCTCGTGGACTCACATGTGAAACTCCTGCGTTAAAAGCTGCGGGTGTGGATCTCTCTGTCCGTCACACCATCACCGCTCCGCCGCGTCCCGCTCACAGCTGCCAGATCCCATCCGGAGAGGAGGCGCGCGGTGGCCGATCCATGAGCCAAAAACTCCGCAAGAAGACAAAAGTGTTTGGGGGGTAAAATCTCTCAGTGGTCGGGGGGTGGGGGGGGCGGATAAGAGGAGGAAGTGTGGTTGTTTAAATCCAAGCAGAGAGATAGTGATGATGAGATGGATGAGGAGAGGCGGGAGCGCAGAAGTGTCGCTCCAGCAGCGGCACGGGGAGCGGACTGTCGCGCTTCAGCCCAGCCGGGGAGGGGAAGGTGCGCACCGGGCTGCCTCACTCCGTCCGCTCCGCTTCCTCCGGCATCTTCACAACTTGAGCCGCTGTAATCCTCCGGCTGCGGCTCCGTCTGACTCCCGCTGTGACCCCGGGAAACGCGCTCCTCCGCCTCAGGAACACGCTTTTAATTTCTTCTCATCCTCTTCAGGTGTGATAATTAACAAGAACACGCGCCCTCCCAAATAAAAGTCCTCCCGCGGCTCCAGCTGTTGCTTTTATTCTATTTTTTTCTTTTCCAGAAAATTAAGTGAAGGCGGGAAAAGTGGGAAGTTTTCCCCGTCAGACCGGAGTGTTTTGCTGCGTTTCGGTGCGTCGGTAGGTCGGTAGTTGGTAGCGCTGACCGGCCGGACTCCCATCATCCCCGCCGCTTGATCGCCCCTGGACGCGGGGAGAGAGAGAGAGAGAGAGAGAGAGAGAGAGAGAGAGAGAGAGAGGAGAGAGAGAGAGAGAGAGAGAGAGGGAGGGAGGAAGAGGGGGAGTATCGCGAGGTTACGCCCCAAGTCCCGTTTGTCTCGGACACGCGCGCACACGCATGCAGAAATACATGCAAAAACACACTTGCTCATGCACACAACCACACGCATACACACACACACACACGTGCACACGCACACACACGCTGTTTTGCTCTCATACTGAACCACACTGACATGATTTTCTTCATAAGGTCACCACCCACAAACTTCTTGACATGCACTTCTCGGCCAGAAGTATGTGGACACCTCCCGGTCACATTCTTCTTTAATCCTGGTCTGAGCTTTTTAATCCCAGTGAAGGAAAACCTTGATGATTGCAGATCTTCCAACTTTGTGTCCGTGCTTTTCCCGTTTCAACATAATGATCTGCACTGACCTCTGACCTCAACCTCATCACCGGCACCGGCGCCCGACCTCACTGAGGCTCGGATGAGCTGCTTCAACATCTGGGGGAGAGACTGAGAGCAGGAGAGTGGAGGACATGAATGACCACGACGTCACGTTCACATGATACACTCACAGGCTTTTGGCAACTGTGTCAACGATATTATCTTGATTTAATTTCCAAAATAACATAAAAAATGTTCCTTTGATGACAATAAACTGGAAACAGCTCCTCATGGTCGTATCCCTCCGCCCCTCAGACTAGTTCCTGGTTACATCCCTGTTTATTCAGTCGTATAATATATTAACCATTTGTGTGAAATTTTGTCATAATTGTCTTGAGTAATGGCTAAAAAGTGTTTTGTGAGGTCCTTGACCTTTGACCTTTAACCACCAAATTCAAATCAGTTCATCCTTGACTTCTAGTGAATGTTTGTGCCAAATTTGAAGAAGTTCCGTCAAGGTGTGACTGAGACATCGTGTCCACAACCACAACCTGAAAACAACATGGCTGCCGCTGACTGTCGCCGGCGTGGAGGAATAAAAATGTCTGACCTCGTGTGACTGACTCTGTGATCATGTGAGCAAAATAATGTACCAATGTTCAAATGACCATTTATCATCCTGAAGTCATTAACTCACAAAGTTGATCACTGGAAATGAAAATCATCAATTAATAAATGTCCTGAAAAATAACAGTTCAAGAGAAGTTTGAGTCATTAAAACATAAAAAAACTCAAAATGTAAAGTTTACTAAAACAGTTTCTCCTGTTGTCACTTGTTCTCCCTGCTGTGCACCTCCCACCATGATCAATTATTTCCCAGCATGCCGCTGTTTCCAGTGAGTCCACAGTGTGAGGTGTGTGAGAGTCTCCCCCTTGTGTGTGTTGTCAGTTATTGTCATGATGGTTTTGGTTTTATAAGGAAAACTGTGATAATAATTATAATAATAATAATTAGACATTATTATTTTATATTAATATTATTATAAATTATTATTATTATCAGCCTTTCATTTTCTACACACCAGGCTGGGTTTGTTTTTATTCAATTTAAGAAAACTATTCACAAATTAATCTGATTTTAAGAGGCATCCCTCAGAGTGTGTGTGTGTGTGTGTGTGTGTTAAAGGGGTTAATGCGTGGATCACAGCAGGCATGTGACACACGATCTTTATCAGCAAAGATGTGTGTATGTTTAGTTCGTGTGCTTGTGTGTAATGTATATGGATGCCATTTTGTGTCTGTCCAGAGTGTGTGTGTGTGTGTGTGTGTGTGTGTGTGTGTGTGTGTGTGTGCTCTGTAAACCTGACCACCTGTCAGTCTGGCTGTAAATCTTCCATCCGTCATCTAAACTCAAACTGTCGGCAGCAGGAGAAACAAAGGAAACCGCAGTCTCTCCTCTTCTCCAGCGCGTCAGTGT
Organism: Seriola aureovittata; assembly: GCF_021018895.1. Lineage (NCBI taxonomy): Eukaryota > Metazoa > Chordata > Actinopteri > Carangiformes > Carangidae > Seriola > Seriola aureovittata. Next base: position 22,402,861 of record NC_079383.1, read on the forward strand.
TTCCTCTCTGAACACAAGAAAAAACAAACTGTCATTGTGTCGTACGGGTCAGACCATCTGAAACCTCACGGGTCACAGGTTCGATCCCCCACAGCTGCTAGTGTAAGATGTTGTTTTCCGACACTGCAGCTTGTCTTTTTATGTCAGTTGTTACTAAATGTTTCGTCCCTCCAGGATTTCACAGGCTTTTGGGATCGTTGCTAAAAAACCTGATTTCACAGCAGCTTTTCTAAAAAATTGAGATGCATGTTGCGATGTTTTTAGATTTTAGATAAAAATAATCTTTATTTGTGAGCGACAAAGTAAGTGCAACTTGGAGAACAGAAAAACTTTCTTCAAGCTCAAAATGCAAAAACAGCAAAAAAAAGTGATGAACTACATCATCATCATCATGAAACAGTAATGTCAACATGAATTAGAAACCTTGTTTTTGCCTGTGACAAAACAGAATAATGAAAATAGAATAAATAAACAAATAAAATAAAAAGAGATTGAGTGTGCACAGAACATAACAGTAAAAACAATATAAAACACATGATCTCAGCATCTTCTCATATGAGGAACTGGGATGTTCTGCCACCTACTGCCAGTCTGTCAAATGTTACACTACAGCGCCATCTGTAGGTTAACAGGTGGAAAAGCACTCACTGCTCTGTATCTGATGAAAACGTCCCATTTTAAGTTTGTTTAGATCTTTTGTTTCAAAGAGACGTTTTTCATTCGTTTGTAAATTCTTGCCAAAGATGTTAAACCTCAATTAAACCACCATTTTGATCAGAGCTTGAACAGGAAATATAATATTTCAGAGAGTAAAAGCGTCTGTAATAATGTGTTAAAATCTTTATATTTTACTTTTAACAACACAGTACTAAAAGATTTTCCCTGGATCTATGAATTTCACTTGAAGACTTTCCAGACCACAGAGAAACCTGTTCATTTATCTGTCTGTCTGTCAATGACAACTGAATTTATTTATGTGCTTTACTTTAAAATGCATGTGCAGACACAAACACTGTGATTTTAGATGAATACATGAACCAGAACAGAGGAAACTGGATTAAAAGAATTAAAGAAAGAAATAAAATGTCACAGCTTCCTGTCTTGGCAGCTGAACTTGATGTCGATGTTGATGTGTATTAGTTGTGTCCATGTCACAGGTTTGAACCCAGCTTGTCTCCTTGTGTGATTTCTGTCTGAGTGCAAATGAGACAAAAACACACTGTTTGAATCTCAGCTGATGCAGCAGCAGCACCACCTGCTGTTCAAGACAACAAACTAGCAGCTGAAGTCATATCTCCTCTCCATCTGAAGGAGTCTCAAGGTTTGCAGAGATTGTGGAGAAGGACAGAGCAGCAGCAGCATCAGTCCAGAGACGCTGGTGATGGTCTGTCAGGTCCAGAAGAACACACAGGGATGATGGTGGACTGGACTCTGTGTGTGACAGTGGAGCTGTTCTCAGATCAGTTCAGACTTCAGAACTGAGATTCATATCCACTTCTTCTGATTCCTCTGTCAGTCACTGCTGGATGAAGCTCTCCTCTCCTCTCCTCTCCACCTCCCAGTAACATGGTCCAATCAGATCCTCTGTACACACCAGCTGCTGCGGCTTCAACATCTGGATCATCAGGACACAGCTCATCCTCTCTCAACACACACATTGCTTTCTGAAGACTCAGGGTCTTACAGAGATGGCAGCAGAAATGGTGAGGCCACTGACTCTAAGATGAGTTTACATGATTCCCATCTGTTGAGAGAAGACAGACGACAGAGGTGATAAACTGCTGAGAGCCATGAAGGATAATCACTGCACCAACAGTTTAGTGATGGATTTAATGTTGTTACATGTCAGCTGATGTCACATTTAAACAAACAGTCTGTGTGTCATCTGATCTGCTCCTTAGATATCACCTGTCAAATAAAAATGGAGGCTGTCACTGAAAGTATCTGACGGATGGACAGAGATACAGATGTGCTCACTGGACTTCAGCAGAGGTTTCGGGTCTGTATAAATATCACATGATCACAAAACATCATGATGCTTCTCTGAAATGAGAGCCAGTGATTTGCAGCTTCAGTCAGACTGATCTCAGAGCTGACATGAACACAACAGCAACAACAGTCGAGTTCACATCAACTCAAACACATGATCACAACAAGCTTCTGACTGTTCTCTCTCTCTGCCTTTCTGTCCAGTCATGAAGCCTGTCATCGTTCTCCTCTCACAGCTTCACTGAGGGAAGCAGCCACTGAGAAGGTTGGAGGTTTAGAGGAAACAGAAATGTAATACAACACTGTTGAAAAGCAGCATGGACAGTATCCAAACCCTCTACTGACCTCAGAGTCTCCAGTCGACAGTCTGGACTCTCCATAAGATCACACAGCTCCTTCAGGTCTGAATCCTGCAGATCATTTCTACTCAGCTCCAGTTCTCTCAGGTGGGAGGGGTTGGACTTCAGAGCTGAAGCCAGAGAAGAACAGCTGATCTCTGACAAACTGCAGTCCATCAGTCTAAATAAAGAATAAAACATGTGACAAAGTTGCTGCTTGAAACCGTTCAATGTTTCATCATCTGTTCAGAGCAGAAGGTTTAGAAAGTTCAAGTTTAGAAAATGAAACTCAAACACCTGAACCAACATGATGCAGGTTAAAAACAGTCAAATACGAACAGTGAAAAAGAGCTCTCATTAATATTAACAACACGCTGCTCCTTCAGTAAAGACGTAGTAACTCCATCTTTTAAACTCTACAAACTAAACAACACAAAACAACAGACTTTCACATCATATTCATCTCAGCACAAAACTACAACAAGGAGTCTGACCTCAGAGTCTCCAGTCGACAGTCTGGACTCTCCAGAAAACCACACAGCTGCTTCACTCCTGAATCCTGCAGCTTGTTTCCACTCAGGTCCAGTTCTCTCAGGTGGGAGGGGTTGGACTTCAGAGCTGAGACCAGAGAAGAACAGCTGATCTCTGACAACCTGCAGAACCACAGTCTGAACAAAGAATAAATAAAGCAGATAAAAATCATTGATATTCAATCAGATATGTCCGAATCAATAAGCTCACATAATATACTGCTGAACTCACTCAGTGCAGTTCATAAATTTAGAATCAATATCAGATTAGACATGTTGGACTAAAATTATTTAATTTATTACATGATCTTCTTCCTGTATTCGTTAGCTGAGTAGGTTTGTGTAATTAAACAATGTCAAAGGAAAAGTTCACTTTTTTTGTCTTAACAAAAGGCAGAAGTCACAAGTAGATTAAAGACATTAATCCTTCCTGCTGTCCACACTGACTGTGAAGTGGTCTCTTCCCTACAGAACTACACTGTATGATGACTGCATGAAATGACCTGATGAGTTCAGCTGCAGCTGAATGAAGCTTGAGAGTCAGAGTCACACAGATCCAGTGGCTGTCGACTAAAGTTACCGACTATTTAGTACATTTCCTCTTTGAGTTACTGTCCCTCCACTGCAGCTGAGGAAGGAAAAACTGTGGAAACACAAAGACACTGAACCTGATCTGTGACACTCTGACTGCTGGTACTGGTTTAAGCCGAACTTCGCAGGATTTTGGATTTTATCCTGCATCTTGTAGCATTAGATTCAGGTTGTAAAGGGACAGAAGACACGATTACTGACACCAGTGACTTTTTTCAGGGGCATATGGAAACACAAGTACTGTATTAAGATAGACTGGACAAAATGTGAATTTGTCCTTTAAGACAAAGATGTTTCTGGTGCAAACTATTTATTTGGTTTTTGTTCCAGTCTGAACATTTGTGGCTTCAATGATTCTGCAATGTTGACATGAAAACTCAACAACACTTACATAGATCTGTTCTGAAGAATAAATATTAAATGGTAAATGGACTGCATTTATATAGCGCTTTACAATGTTTTTAAGATTCAGCCACACTCAAGGTTTTAAATGGGATTAATGTAAGAAAATAATAACAGTTCCAGTGAACGGACCTCAGAGTCTCCAGTCTACAGTTTGGACTCTCCAATCCAGCAGACAGGACCTTCACTCCTGAATCCTGCAGGTTGTATTCTCCACGCAGGTCCAGCTCTCTCAGGTGGGAGGGGTTGGACCTCAGAGCTGAGGCCAGATTTTCACAGTGAGTCTCTGAGAGTCGACAGCCAGAAAGTCTGTGATTAGAGAAAGTATAAAATCTGTTATTTGAAAAACAATTAGTAATAAAACGTTAATAGCCTTCCAATACACTGTACCACAGTTTCTGTTTGATTTTCACTCTTAAAAATGAAAAGTTTAAGTCATAACCAATAAAGCACACTCTTGATGAAGTCAATACACTCAGGGGTTCAGAGGTCTGGTGAGTTCACTTCTTTCTAACTGCACAACCCCAGATTCTTTTACTTTTCAAACTTGTAGTCTTCAGATCTGATTGACACCGAGTCAAGTGACATCACTTGAGGACATTTATTTACTTCACACAGCTTCCGCTGGAGACATTTAAGGCTTCATACTACCGTTTTCTCCTTTAACTCTTTTTATCAGGTTTGTATAAACCCAAAAAGACTCAAAATAACACAAACACAAATAACCAATGAACATAAAATCTGACAATTAATTACAAATACACACAAAAACTGTTTTCATTAACTTAACAGCAGTAATGACAACCAACTGTAAATCTACATTTTTGGTGCACACAGCATTTAGAACAGTTAAAAAACACAACTAACCTGTAACTGTGAAATGTAAAACTAAGAATAATGAAAATAATATAATTCTGTTAATATTTGAAGAACTAAACTACTTATCTACTCTGATTGATCATGTTAATGATCATGTCTGGACTCACCGAGCCTTCCTGCAGTTCCTCACAGCTGGGATCAGTCTCCGTCGTCCCTCCTCTGATGTGTTGAACTTCTCCAGGTCCAACTCATCCAGAACCTCCACTGACATCTGCAGCATGTAGGCCAGAGCTGAGCACTGGATCAGAGAGAGTTTCTTTTCTGATCTGTTCTTTGACTCCAGGAACTCTTGGATCTCCTGATGAACTGAGTGATCCTTCATCTCCATCAGACAGTGGAAGATGTTGATGCTTCTGTCAGGAGAGATATCATCTCTGTTCATCTTCTTCAGGTTGGTGATGGCTCTCTGGATGGTTTCTGGACTGTTCTCTGTCTGACCCAGCAGACCTCCTAAGAGCCTCTGGTTGGACTCCAGAGAGAGGCCATGAAGGAAGCGAACAAACAGGTCCAGGTGACCGTTTCTACTGTAGAGGGATTTCTCCATGGCTCTCCTCAGGAAGTCATCCAGAGAAGGATCTCGGCTATCATTGTTGCCAAAAATCTTAGAAATCTTCCCGAAAAGAGACTCTGGGTTTGAGTTCCAGTGTTTATAGTCTTCTCCCAGGAAGCCCTTCAGGACCTCTGTCTTCCTGTTGGTGTAACAGTGGAACATGTAGACTGCAGCCAGAAACTCCTGAACGCTCAGATGAACAAAGCAGTAGACTGTTTTCTGGAAGATCACACTCTCTCTTCTGAAGATCTCAGTACAAAGTCCTGAGTACACCGAGGCCTCTGTGACATCAAGACCACACTGCTCCAGGTCTTCTTGGTAGAACATGATGTTTCCTTTCTCCAGATGTTCAAACGCCAGCCTCCCCAGCTTCAGAAGAACTTCCCCGTCAGCCTCCGTCAGCTCCTGTGGACTCGTCTCACGTCCCTCATGGTACTTGTTCTTCTTCCTCTGTGTCTGAACCAGCAGGAAGTGTGAGAACAGGTCAGTCAGGGTCTGGGGCAGCTCTCCTCTCTGGTCTGTGGTCAACATGTGCTCCAGAACTGTAGCAGTGATCCAGCAGAAGACTGGGACTTGACACATGATGTGGAGGCTCCTGGACGTCTTGATGTGTGAGATGATTCTGCTGGACAGCTCTTCATCACTGGATCTCCTCCTGAAGTACTCCTCCTTCTGGGCGTCAGTGAAGCCTCGTACTTCTGTTACCCTGTCCACACATGTAGGAGGGATCTGATTGGCCGCCGCAGGTCTGGAAGTTATCCAGACGAGAGCCGAGGGAAGCAGATTCCCCCTGATGAGGTTTGTCAGCAGCACGTTGACTGATGACTCCTGTGTGACATCACACACAGACTTCCTGTTGTTGAAATCCAGTGACAGTCTGCTTTCATCCAGGCCGTCAAAGATGAACAGAACTTTACAGACAGCGAGCTGCTCTGCTGTGACATTCTGTAATGTTGGATGGAAAACATGGAGCAGCCTGAGAAGACTGTACTGCTGATCTCTGATCAGGTTCAGCTCCCTGAACGAAAGCAGAACCAGCAGACTGACATCTTGGTTCTCCAAGCCCTCTGCCCAGTCCAGAGAGAACTTCTGCACCGAGAAGGTTTTTCCAACGCCAGCGACGCCGTTGGTCAGAACCACTCTGATGGGTCTCTGCTGGTCAGCTAAGACTTTAAAGATGTCGTGGCACCTGATTGGAGCGTCATGGAGGGTCTCCATCTTGGAAGTTGTCTCCAGCTGCCTCACCTCATGTTGGGTATTAACCTCTTCACTCTGTCCCTCTGTGATGTGGAGCTCAGTGTAGATCCTGTTGAGGAGGGTTCCACTTCCTGTTCCATCAGTTCCTTCAGTCACATGTTCACATCTGGTGCTCAGACTGATCTTATGTTGATCTAAAACCTCCTGCAGACCACTATCTGCTGAAAGAGAAGAGACAACGTCAGACTGAAGAAACAGAATCTGAGAATCTGATGATTATTTTCATCAGCTGCAGAAAAACTAAAGACAAACAAAGAAAAGGTTTTAATGTTGTGATATTTATAATCATCTTAAAGGTCGATGCTGTGTGATGTAACAAATGACTCTGTATAAAACAACAGATCCTGGTTTCAGAAATGATGACATCATCATACAGATGTTCAGTCTCACTTTGTTCAGTGCTGGTCTGACTGGCTGTCTGCAGTCCAGGTCTTGTTCTGGGTCTTTGTCCACACTGGGGACAGGAGGAGTCTCCTGAAGAACCAGACTGGTCCCAGTATGAGGTGATGCACTGTCTGCAGAACCAGTGTCCACAGCTGGTAGAGACTGGATCCTTCAGGACGTCCTGACTGAGATTTTCACTGAGATTAGAAGTGGTTTAAATCTACATTTGACCATTTTCTGCCCCATATGAAGGAGAGAATCTAAGATCAAAAATCACTTACTGATGATTCATAACTTCAGGGTTTGAATATTTTACAGTGACTTCAACACGAGGGAAAACATACATGAATATTTTTCCTGTAAATTCTGACATGGAAGTTCTCAGGTGTTTTGATACAGAAATACCATCAGTAGTTTCAGGTTATGAACCCCAGGAGATCCATCTTAGTTTGAAACACTACCTGCACTAATACGTCTGTATCATGAATATAAATCTTTTAGCAGAAAATCTGTCTTCATTCGTGCATCATCCTCCTTCAGGTCAGTTTACAGCAGAAACAGTCTCTTACTGTGAGTCTGAGGGTCCAGGTTCATCACTGAAGAATGGTAGTTTCCCTTTGGACTGGTCACTCTTCAAGGACAGACAGCTGGGTCCTGGAGACTCTGCCCTGTCCTCCTCTTCCTCCACACAATCACTCATCTTTTGGACTTCAGTCGGTCTGAGATGTAAATTACTGTAACACACAGACACAAGTTTTTAATCCCCTCTTATTCATTCAGTGTCTTTGTGTGGACAGAAGTTGATTCTGACTCGTCTTCCCTCTAATGTCTGAACTCACTGACCAACACCTTCAGGTTAATGTTCAAATGTTCTCTCCCTGTTTTCATGCACTTTTACCACCTGGGCAGGTTTATATTGTGATTAGTAAATGATCAACTCTCTTGGTTTGATTACACAGGTGCAAGTTTTATCACACCCCAACAAAATATTATTTTGATTATGTTCCACTTAAATAAAACAATTTGTTATAATTCAATTTCAAAATGCAGCTAGATTCAATGGAGGTACAAAAATTGTCCAAAAGAGAAAAGATAAAATATGACTTAAATTAATACTTAACCGTGTCCTTGATCATTTTGGCTGTTGTTCGTCTACAGGACACAATCTCCTAAACACCTGTAGAGCTGATTACAATGAACAACTACAACCTTGATGAAGCTTGTAATGTTGTCTAATGAAGCGCCAGCTGATCAGTTAGTAGCTGTTTGTTTTTCTTAAAGCAGTCACATTAAAAACAGTGTGATTTATCCAACCAGTCAGGACTCCGTATCCACAGATAAATCAAACTGATGAGTTCATTCTGACTCCTCTTCCATCCACAGTCCACAGAGAGGAAACTGACTCAGTAAAATCATAATAATGTTGTATTAACACTCACCTGCCTCAGCCTTACGTTTCTTTCTTTCTGCTCTGTGCAGTTAAAATGTAGTCTAACTGCACTGGCTCAACATGTTGAGTTTCAGTTCTTCCTCTGACAGTCACAAGTCTCTCAACACATGACTCTGCTGACGTGATCTCTTGTGCAGAGTTATGGGGTTAAATTACAACCGTTTAACTAGTTGTGACGGACCAAAGTGCAACGAATCTTTTATTTTTGCCAAGGTTATGATTATGCTGCTTTTTTGAAAGCCTTAGCGTGATCGAAAACTCTGAGGCTTTCGAGGCCTTTAGGGTGTGCAAAGACTCACAAACCTTTGCACACATTAGTACTAATGAGTGGTTTGTTTAGATGTCGCAACTGGGCATGGGCGTGGCATTTCGGCTCTTTAGCCCCTTTTTCCTTTTGACATTTTGGAAGGACCAGGGGTGATCCAAACCTCACGAAAGTTTGCATATGCATTAGATGTGGCATAACTTGGTAACTGATATGAGTGTTAGCCATTGGTGTGGCAAAATGGCTCAAGGTCGCCCCTCTAGAAAATTTCAATGAAATTGTCCGTTTTACATTGCACCCAGACGTATGAAAATCTATAGGGATGTGTACTGTATTTAGATCTACAAAAAAACTCTTGGAAGCATTACCTAAACCCAACTGGAAGTCAACCATTTTGAATTTAGGATGCAGTTTTGGTGAATTTTTTATTTTTGTTTTTCCATTTCCAGGTGCTGTACTTTAACAAACTCCTCCTCGAGTTTTAACCATAACCCTTGCAATGCTAAATTGCAAAGTGTGATGATTTTTCTTTGTCTCTGCCAGGAAACGTTTCTTAGACTTTAGTTAAAAAACACATTTTAGTTGAAAATTTAATATATAAAAACAAAATGTATGGTAATAAAAGGCGGGGTAAATTAAAAATGACAGTTTAGAGGTTTACTGGTTTGAAGCAGTTCTCTTACTTTGTATCTGGGTTCAAGGTTCATCACTGAAGAGTGGATGATCATCTTCGGACAGGTCACTCGACTGGATCCTGGAGACGCTGCTCTGTCCTCCTCTTCTTCCATACACCCACTCATCTGCTAAACTTCAGTCAGTCTGATGACTGTGAGCTCACAAACATAAGAATCGGGATCAACAAGTCTGTTCACCCAAAAGTACCAAGGAAACACCACACACACACACACACACACACACACACACACACACACACACACACACACACACACACACACACACCATAAGGTTGCATCACACTGTAAATTCAGACAGAGAGCAGAAGTACTACACATAACATTCCTCAGAAAACTGACTGAGAGACAGTAAAGTCATAATAATGTTGTATTAACACTCATCTGTCTCAGCCTTCAGTTTTCTGCTCTGTCCAGTTAAAATGGAGTCTGATCGCACTGACTCAACACCTTCACTGTTCCTTCCCTGTACTTCTTTGTTTTTAGTAACAGATACATTTAACTTGCCTTATTTTGTTTATTTTTCTTAACTGTTTTACAGTCCTTACAGTATCTTGCTTGGTTCACTAAAACTGTTAAATAAATGTAGTGCAGTAAAGTGAAATGTGGTGGAGTGGAAGTATAAAGTAGCAATAAATGGAAATACAAGTACCTGAAAATTGTACTCAAGCACGGTACTTAATTAGCCTTCAGCACATATGGATTTTAATATTGTTCGTATTGTTTAATTGGTAATGAAATGCCAAGCCAACATTGTAAACGAAAAGGCTTAATAAATTAGCTAGCCGATTAAGCTAGCTATTCAATTAGCTAACTAATATAGCTTTTAGTTTGCTAACTTCAGGCAAAAGTTAGAAACTAGCTAACATTATTGTTCGTGAATTTCTTGACAAAGTCAAATTCAAAAATTCTGAAGGTAAGAAACAAAGTGTTCATAACAAGCTAAATAGTAAATTTACATTTACCTGCTCGGACTACAGACCTGACGACGTGCGAGCCAATGATGAAGTGACGCAGGTCGACGGGACGTCAAACTAACGGCAAAGTTAAGAAATGGTACGGTCCACTTCCGGGTCGTCTGAAATCATATTAAAAGATTCCTCCCGGCATAAATATGTCAATATATGGTAATATTAACAATTACAGGTAAGAGGAATATATAAATGTTTCATCCCCCGGAAGTGTTGTTTTTGCCTCTTTTGGGGGGAGTCCAAGTATTAATCAGGGGTCAGACCCCCCCCCCCTCATTTCCCTCCATTAGTCGAACCCAGACTGAATCACTATTTAATCTGCAGTTGGGCCAATTTCCTTTGTTCCTGTGGCCTACTGTCATCAGTTGTTACATTAATTTTGTCTCCTTCCTGTTTTTTTTCACACATTTATTGTGTGCTTACCTCAAACATCCTATTTCATGTCGCTCTGAATAGGATACTAGTCAACATGACAAGAGGTATCTCTGCTCACACATTTAAAGCGCTGGGTACTTTTAGCACAAGAGCATGTTCAAATTTTAAATGTTTTAAATTTGGACAACTTGTCAAAAATCAAACATATTTTTTATGTATACTGCACTCCATTTTCTTCATACATTCATGTTTATTTTAATGACTGTAAAACTGAAGATAAAGACATTGGTTCTGGACTTTGACATATTTATTCATTGCACTGTAATACACATCTTGACTCGTTGGTCAAACATTTGATGTTGTAATTTTACAATATTCATACATGATGTTCCTTTTTGCATGTAATAAAAATGCAATGCTTTATTGAAAGTAATTTTATAATAGGCTACAAGCCAAACCAATTATTTGAAGGTAATAGATTGTACTTCTTCTTTTTACAGTTTTCCTCCTGTTGGAGATTTCTTCTTTCTTCATGGTTATTTTGTTGTGCAAGGCTGTTGTCAAGAAAAGAGGAAATCAAAAAATTGATCACAAAACTTTTAGTTGTGTCATTTTAGCCTTCCACAAAACTCCTGGCAAGCAGGTACATGGACAAGTAATTTAACATTAGCAGACACACATCACAGTAGATACATGGGCAGTACCCAGGAGTGAGTAAGCAGCTCTATCCAATCCAATACACTTGGACAGAACATGGTCCAGTAACTGACTGTTCTGTGTGTGCTGAAAACGTCAGGTGTTCCAACACAGCCCAGGCTCTGAAGATTGGAATAAACAAAGTGACTCATACCAAGACACATGACGATACTCCAGCCAATCAGTAGCATTGTACCCTTTTGCTGCCACCAGACCATGTGACGTTGTGAATTGGATTGAATGGGACTGCAGATCAGACCAATATATTTGGATTTATTTGGTCAGAAAACGTTACCTTCTGTGTTAGCTTAGCTACAAACCTACAGTCCTCTCTTCTGTCACTTCAGTTTTGTAAAAACAGACTAAAAAACTGGATGCTGTGTTTGTGTGCACGTCATTTGCTTGCTGTTTTGTATTACAAGGTTTGTTTTGCTTCAGCTATGACAACGAGTATCACCTTACACCACTGTGTCGTTGCTAATGAGCATCCATGAATTTTGGGAGCGAACCTTATGAAGGGAGGGGTGTATTTGTTAGCTGCTGAGTACAAATATCAACAGTGTCTCTCCAGTACTGGTTACTGGACCTTTAAGGGAACTTCAGATTCTGCTATGAGCCATTATAGCTCCTCAGAAGATGTTCACACAATAAAGAATTGAAAACTGTTCAAACATAAAGACAAATGTCTTCACACGATTCAGTTGGGGACATTTGTAGAAATACTGCCACAACATTTCATCACCTTCAACTGTGTAATATTGTGTACACACTGTGGTTTTTCACTTGTTTTGCCTGTTTCCCATGAATAATGTTGTTTGCTGAATAATGTTGCTCAAAATGATGAAATATGATATGAATGGAATATTCTGTATAAAATGTGTTGCAATCAAGAGTAGCTGCTTTCCCTGTGTTCTTCATGCCAGAGTTCCTGTTTGTGCACAAACAAGTATTTTAAAAGAGAAAAAAACAGTTATTAGATATTTCAGGAAATGAGGAAACAAAAAGTAGGAATTCACCACTTCTGCTCCTTATGTTACTATATATTGTACATGTCTGTACATTCTGTCATTTATCTAATGAAAAGGATAATGAACAAAATGTGAAGTGGCGAAAGACATTTCCTCACATCAGTCCAGTGATGCAAATCAGCAGTGACGCAGTGACTGTGCACAAGTCAGCAAAAACACTATATACTTTTACTTTTAAACTATATTATCACACTATATTATCTTAATATGCAATTATTTATTATATTATTATTAATATTAATAATAATTACTATTACTGTGGTTTCTGTAATGTATAAAGATGACTGAATATAGGGTTTAGCTTTGCAGTGAGTCATGTGACTAAAACTATTTAGTTTATGACCAGCAAAAATGGACCTGCTCTGTAGTGTTGTATCACAGGAAGCTGACATATTTTCCAGTTCAAGTAACTAAACAGGGAAGTTGAGTAGTTAGTTCATTGCACATCAGCTCAAATTCATTGACTGAACCATTTCCACTTCACATCCAGAGATCTCATCGCTGCTTCTTCTTTGATTTGAGCTTGTTTGGTGAGAAACATTTTCATGGATTTTACGTTCTGGCTTGTTAACATAGTGAGTTATATTATGTTTTTACTTTTCACGAACTGCACTGAAAAATACAGGATATGATGTTTTATCTGCTGGAGTTTGGTTTAGCAGAAAGACACTGATGAAATAAGAGGGTTATTAACTTTAGCAGCTCGTCTGTGGAATTATTCAGCATTAAATGTGATATTTCACATGTTGATGATAATATACTTACAACACAGTAAAGTGCAGGTGTACAGGAGAAGTTCCAGCAGTGAATGTGTTATTCACATTTGAAGTAGAAAATCAGCTGAAGAACTTGAATGTTTAGTAAAATCCGCTGTATTATTGTGTTTGTAAATCCAGGTGAGGAGTTTCATGGCGGCTCTGTCTGTGAATATGGTGACAGCCAACCTGTTACTGAGTGTCTTCTTTCTGTCAGGTGAGCTGTGTGTTCACTCTCTTTAATAGATAACTGAGAGACCAAATTATTTGCCGGGGTTAAAGGAAGTAAGGGTTCCCACTCTTTTGTAGTGATCATTTTTTCCAGGACATTTTCAGTGATGATCTAGCTCATATGACAGATAGGAATCACGCCATACACCAATATGTTCCCATCTGTGGAAGACTAATATTAAATAAGTGCAGTCTATGCTTGGCTATGCTTATGTATGAAATCATCTCTTAAATAATTAATGAATTAATTAAATATTGCTGCTTAAACAGCAACAACACAAATAGTAACCTACAAGTTTCCCTAGTGACAAATATAGACTGTACTTTACAGCAAAATGTACGATTCAAAGTTGAATCAGCTCAGATTATTTACTGCAGCTGGGTCTAATCAGTTTATCACACTTAACCCCTTCACTAGTAACAGGAAGTGACGTCTTTAACGAGGTTGATACCCAAATTCATATTACAGTCTGTTTCACCTGAACGATGCTAACAAAGATGCTAGCAGAGTAAAAACAGCTGTTAGCGAGTATTTAGCCGATGTTTGGCTAACATACAGTTGAACTCCCGTTCACTGTATTGATCCTGGCTTCTCTTTTTTTTTTTGCTATCCAACTCTCATCGATTAACCAACACACACATTTAAAACCTTTGCTCGGCCACAGTTGACGAACACTTGACAGTCCACAAACCTTTAACCTTTAGCTAGAGGCTAAATAAGCTAGCTAGCAACTGAACCGAACACGCTAACCCATTATTCAACAGTTTTAAAAGAAGCTAGGAAGAAGACGTTAATCTGTAAAAGCCCAGTTAGCCACAGTTAGCAGTTAACAGTGACTTTTGTAAATGTAAAGGATAATGTAACTTACATTCTTCAGTTGTAAATCATCCAACCTGCAGCATGTGATGTGACTTCGAGGTGCGTTCACGGTCTATTCAAAATACCGTCGTCCATAAACTAGTCTACTATTTGAACGTCAACATGATCCTGAACATAACTTTGCCCCAAAATAGGAGAATGTTGAAATAATTTTCCAGGATATTTTACTTTTTCTCTCATTTTCCACGTGTTCATTGGTTCACAGGTGCTTTGGCTGCTTGTCCTGAGGAGTCAGACCTCTTCATTACCACACCACAGAACATGGAAGCACTGACTGGATCTTGTTTGCAAATCCCATGTAACTTCAGTGCTACACATGGAAAGCTGTCAGACAATGGAACAAAAATCACCGGAGTGTGGATTAAAAATCATAGATTTTTTCAAGGCAGACCAGAAAATGTGATTTTTAATGGTAGCAAGACAGTTAATGAATATCCAATGAACATTACTGGAAACCTGGCTCAGAGAAACTGCACCACTCTGTTTTCTAGTTTAATCACTAACTACACAGACACATACTACTTCAGAATTGAGACCAGGCCATTCATAGCAACAGCTATTTGTGATACTCTTAATATAACAGTTAAAGGTAAGAAAGTTTCATTATTTTAAGTTTAAAGTTTTAAGTTTTGAATGAAACGTCTCGACAGCTACTGGATGAAATGTGGTTCAGACGTTCATGTTCCCCTCAGGATGAACTGGAAGAACTTAACTGATCTCTTTACTTTGAATCTAACGCCACCATCAGGTGTTTACTGCTAATTAGCAAATGTTAGCAGGCTAACACCCTAAACATTACACCTGCTAAACTTCAGTTGTCATTGCTGCATGTTAGCACGCTGACGTTAGCATTCAGCTCAAAGTGCAGCCTCACAGAGCAGTCGACTCTTTTTTCACTGAAAATGTGTTTGACTTCACACCACAGATTCTCCTACGAGCCCCAGGATTGAGATCTCAGGTGAGCTGAAGGAGGCGGAGTCTGTGACTATAACCTGCTCAGCTTTAACTCCCTGTCCACACTCCCCTCCTAAACTCACCTGGAACCTCCAACAAGACCCTCACAACAAAATAGAGGAAAACACAGATGGAACCTTTACAACTAAAATCCAGGAGACCATCACTCTGTCAGACAAACGTGATGGATACAACATCACCTGTTCTGCCAGGTATCCTGTGAATGAAGGAAGAGATGTGAAGACAGCAGAGGGGAAAAAGACTCTCAATGTTTCATGTAAGACCAGAGTTTGTAGTTGGATCCTGTCGGACCATGAAGACTCATCAGCTGTCAGTTATTGTCCTCTCAAGGATTTCATGTAGGGCCTGATGCTCCTCTTCTCTCTAACATCTTTGTTCCTTTCTCCCCAGATGCCCCCAAGGACACCTCAGCGTCCATCAGTCCCTCAGGTTTGGTGTCAGCAGGTAGCTGGGTGAACCTGACCTGCTCCAGCAGAGCCAACCCTCCTGTCAGCCGCTTCACCTGGTTCAAGAAGAGCACAGGTGGAGACCTGAGCGTATCTGAAGGAGCCTTTTACACTTTCAATGTCACAGATAAGGGAGTTTATTACTGTGTGGCCACCAATGATGTCGGAAATCAGACGTCAGCAGAGATCCATCTGTCTGTTGAAGGTAGGTGAGTCAGTACAGTTACTTCACTGAATCCACTCATCCTCATGTGGCTCCTGTCACCTAGCAACCTTGACTTCTTTCACAAAACCATAGCTGTGTCTCAATTAAGGGCCTTTGAAGACCAAATAGGACATAGTGGCACGACAGGGCCGTCCCAGTTTGAAGGCTCCTTCAAATGCATCCTTCTTTTCCTGGGCAACAAAGGATCCAACTGTTGGATCCCAAGATTAATTGTGCGCCGGTAATAAAAGCGAACAATGATGACAGAGAACCTGAGATTACAGTTTTAAATGTAAGTGTTGGGTTGCAGTTCAGGTACAACTGTTAAAACCAAGAGACTTAAAACCTAAAGTTTTTGTAAAAAAAAAAATGTACGTGTTGTCTAGGTTGCTAGGTGATAGGAACCGCGCTTTGCAACGCAACAGTAAGGGCGGGAAAAGGTATGAAAGGCCAAACCTTCGCAGACCACGTCCTCTGAAGGATGCGGCCCCTGAATCGGGACACAGGTCTTGATGTCTTTATTATTTATCTATATTATTTTTATTACTGACACGCAATGAATCTTGGGATAGGTTGGGTGACGAAGGATCCAATGAGTGGATCCTTCGTCACCCAGGAAAAAAAGGAGACTTTTGAAGGAGCCTTTGAGTCTAGTTGTCTTCCAATGCATTGGGAGCACTTTGCATGCGAAATGGTGCCTTAACTAAGCTGAACTTCAGTAATGGTCACATCAGTATTACCCATTATACACTATATCATGTCTTCTTTTATTCTTCTGGTATTTTATAGTGGTCTTGTTTTTCTATCAGGAGAGTCTCTACCATGGGGACCGGTTCTTGGAGGAATCGTTGGGATCATCGTTCTCGTCTGTTTGATCGTCTGTGTTTGGCGAGTATCACAAATCAAAGCAAAGCTGCACATCCAATAATATCTGCTCCTCATCAGTCCTGACACTTTACTGGCACTTTGTATATTTGACCTAAAACTCGGTGTGATTCATCTAACAGCCTCTTGTGTCTTCCAGCTGGTTGAAGTCAACACGTCCAACTGCACGACAGACTCAGGTGGGAAAACACCACACGTCCCTGTGCAGTGATGCATTGTGTGTTTTGAATATTGTGGGACTGTGATGATGTAATAAGGCGGATCCAGCTGACGGTTCACATCACCACATTTCCTGTTTGACTGTCCATAGAGTCGAATGGGTGAAGAGCCGGCTGTGGCCGAGTCAACCAGGAAGACAGAAGAAGACGACGACATCCATTATGGAGAGATCATCTTCTCCGAGCGGAGACCTGAACCGTCCTCGGCCTCCCTGCAGGACAGTGGACCGCAGGAGGACATGGTGTACGCACAGGTCAAAGTGTCCAAGAAAGCAGACAGGTCCACAGAGACAGCTGACGGCCTCGAGGATCTCTACGCTCAGGTGAAGAAGAAATGAGCAGTTTGTTCCGTGTAAAGACAAAGGTCACATCTGAAGAGGATTCATGTTAAATGAGCCTTCATGTTTTTTTATAGTGTCTTTTGAGTCTAAACATGAAAATGTAATTTTGTCTACTTCCTTTTTTTATTTCAGTTATCAGCTTTTATCATGTAGCTGTGAACAGGGCGCCAGTCTCCATGACGCCAGAAGTATCTCTGCTCACACATTTACAGTGCTGGCTATTTTTTAGTACAAGATCATGTTTGAATTTAAATGTTTTTATTAAAGTTGTCAATGTAAATTGAAGATATCGGTTCTGGATCTGAACATAACAAAAACGAGCACCATTTGGTTTGTATAAAGACAAATGTTACATCAGAATAAAATTCATATTAAATGTGCCTTTGTTTTTATCTATGCATGATGTTTTAAATATCTGTAATATACATTTATATAAAAATTCATTCAATTCTTCATCTTAATCTGAGCACTCTGGAAAGGAATGGATCCAGCTCACAGAGAGCATTGATCAGAACTAAGCTGGCTGCAGTTCCCTTTTTTCGCACGGCGTCGATGACGTTTTGTGCTGTGTTTGCTCTGTTGTTTGTTCTCAACGACTCCGCTTCAAGATCAGTTACAACGCCACCATCAAAAAGTTTATTCAGAAGCTGGTCTAGAAGAGGTTCAGACACTCTGTTAATAAACTCTGTCCGAGCCAGGAGCAGCCTGTCCTCTGCCGGGTCCCTGTGCTCTGCTGCGAGTCCCATTTCCATTCTTGGACCTACAAGAAAACCAGGGAAAAGACTTTCAATTAATAACCAACGATCAGTTTTAAACAGAGATCTAATTTTTTCATTTCAAAAGTTGAAAATAAATTAAATGTCATGTTATCTGCTCTGTAAATCACTGCCAGCTGCTGTCAGTCAAACACAGACACTTTGACATTTTCTGTCAAATATAAACCAGAAATTTATTTAATACGAAGAGAAATCCAACATTCAAGTATCCTGCAAACTCTGCGTAGTCCGATAGAGGTGGCAGCATCCAGTGTGTTCCCTGCGTAAGTCTTATTTCTCCCTGGTCTGATGATGATTAAATGGCCGAGTTCCCATTTATAAAAATCCCCAGACTGTTCATCACTTTCTTAATTACAACCCTCAAAGTTCCTCATCAGTCCCAGGATGCTGTGTGACAAATGGGAACACAGAAGCTGAAAATCCATCAAAGGTTTTAGTTCAATCATATCAAAGTGATATGAGATGGAGCCGATGTGAAGGTCCCTGAATATGCATTAGAGCTTTATATATATATATATATATATATATATATATATATATGACATATGCACACTGTATTCTATTCTATCAGTGGGGTCTAAACTCTGACATCAGGTGGATGCTGCTGCAGGAGGCTGAAGCCTTTACCTGGCAGAGGAACACTGCGTTTCCAGACATCTGTCTTGACTTGGTCTTGGACCTTCAAAGTCACTGTCTCCGGGTTTGTAGTCAGGAAAACCTCAAACGTTGCGAAGAAATTTGGCCCAAACTTGGAGCGAAACTCTGCATGCTGAAAACCAAGGGAAACACGTTATTTTAAACCTGCTGTTAGTTCTGTTTATCTAGTTCCTCTTAACAATGAATCTGTTTTCAACATTCCTCCATTAATAACCATTAGAAATGCGTGAGACTTGACTCACCTCAGGCTGTATGTGCAAGTCCTCAGGTTCACAGTGGAGACCGTAACTCTCACCAGTGATCAGTTTACAGTCAGAGGAGATCTTGATGTATTCAGCATCTCCTTGTTGGGCGGCAACCTTCAGCAACAGGACATTTTTATTATGGTTTTAGTGCGTAAAAGACTTAAGACAATAGTGTTAGATATCCGTCTATCCATCCAGAATGACACTGGCAGACAGAAATAAATACTGACAGAGAACCCAGAAGAAAACCTAAAATCCAAAGAGCAATCTGAAGGTTTACGGTTCAGATGTTCAGTTTCAGAGATTCCCAGCATGAGAAGGTTTGAAAAAAGGTTCTACTACTTTTATCTATACCACTTATTGATCCGGTACATTTAGTGATATTGTAAGAGAAAAAAATTAATTAAGAAAATAATTAACATTGCTTATGTTCTCATATGTACTCGATTAACATGAACCCCCATTAACACAGGCTCTCTCTATCATTCATAGACGAATGTCTTAATCAGAAACACAGTTGGTGAGATAAAATAAACAGGAAGTCTATTTTCTCCAGTACTGAGAGCAGAACCGATAACGTTGGAGCTTATCTTATCTGTTCTTTAAAAGTTTAGTGTTTACTGGGTTTCGGTTCCCATCCCTAATGCTAAGCATGTATGACACATGGCTTTACCTCTGGCAGAGGGATGTTGCTTGGCAGGAGAAAAACATCGAGTACTCGAAGCCCTCTGTCCAGAGATCGGAGGAACAGCAGAACTTCGCCAGTAACTGGTTTCTTGCCGTTCCATAACCGCCCTAAAAACTCCAGATTCCAGGCGAGGCCAAAGGGAGAGAGATGAGGGACTTTGACGATCACGTGAGTGTCTGTGATCTCCAGCGGTTCGATGACCCTCATTCCATCATCAGTGATGTGGATGACAGACAGCAGACCTTCAGACTGCAGATCTGTGACAACAGAGGTGGCCATCTTTTTATTTTATATCCAGGACACTTGGTCTTGTCATTAAAGAACTGAACAGTTGCCCTGGTCGAGCAATTCATCCAACACACCTGTCAGTGTCATTTACTCACCGTCCTTTGTTTCACAGTGTGGGAGGTGGAGCTCACACACAGCATCTTCAGGACACTGGATATTGAACAGCGGCCCTGCTGGAGTCTTTCCAGCTGATTGGAGGAGGCTCTCATCCCATTGGACAGTCCTGTAGAGCAGCTCCGCCTCCTGACCCACAACAAAAACCAGTCCAGTCAAAGTACACTGGAACCCACCTGGACCAGGACACCTGAACCTGTAGGACACAGAAGCTGAATGAGCACAAGGAACCTGTTGAACCTCGGATGAAAACGTTCTCATCTCAAATCAGACTCCACTTCATGATCCCTGAGGGACCGGAGGGGAAAGGAGACACACAAATATCTGCAAATACAAAGTCCAAGTCTTGTCTAAAACAGTGTTAAGTGATTTTATTATATGATTACCTGTATGAGACTTGTGTGGACTCAGTTTTCAGTTCAGGTGTGAAGCCTGATGGAGGCTGTGATTCAGAGAGAAACAACATCAGTTTTATTAGAAATAATCAGCTTGTGTTCAGTGAAGCAAACGAATGTTCTCCCCCAGTCCAGACTGAGCTGAAGCACAGTCAGACAGGAAGTCAAGTCTGAGAGGACTGATGGTGTCACACAGGTATAAGGTGTCATTGTCTTTATTTACAGATGACATCAGGGGGAGTTTGAAGCAGCAGATTCTGCGTCTGTGGAGAAAAACGACTGAGGACTATGACATAAGAGTCAAACTTGAATTCCAGCGTCTCAACAGTCACATAACTGAGTTCAACTAAAAACCTATGAAAGATGTGATGGGCTAGGTTTCAACACACAGCTCGTTTAGTGCCATTATAATTAAGCATGCAAAGTTTAATCATGTACATCAGTGCGCAGCGCCCTGGTCGCTGAATGGCTGCAACAAACCACAACGTCCCGTTCAGCTCGCGACACATCCTGCCAAGTTAACGAGTTTATTAAAACATACATGTACATATAAAAAAAAAAATCTGTCGTATTAACTTCTCATTCATTTTAAACATGTCTCTTCCCCTTCAGGGAAAGTGTCTCAGACTCTTGGACCCTACTGTTCATAATATCAACACATACCGACAGGCTGTGAGATGGATATATATCAAGCATAGATACATAAACATACATATGTGTATGTGATAGACATATATGTCATTTGGGACTTTAGACTTTAGAAAAGCTCAAAGTGCTGACACAAGACGACAATATCTGACCTGCCAGAAATCCACCTGATCCTCTGAAAGCCAGATCAATGGTTGTTCAGGTGACTGATCAGAGTGACAGGTGACAGGTATCTGTCCAGATTCTACAATTAAATAAAATGATCTTCTTTAATCGTCACAACAATCTACACAGTGGATGTTTTAGTTTTTATCCGTTTCTCTTTCTCCCAGCTACAGGACATATTTGTTGACTTCTTTGAATATTTGTTTTCCATCGCCTGCTGTGTGTTGAGCCCTGCAATCAGGAAATGTGGTTGTTCTCTCACCTTCGTCAGCTTTTTGACATCCTCAGACACGTCCATCTTTGTCTCTGCTGTGTTTGGGTCCGGTTTGACATCAGACTCACCTGATGGGAGGAGAGGACACACAGCAGACGACAAGAGTTCAGTCTTTTACTGTTGCTCTCTTCATCAGATCTGAGTCACACATGAAGTCAGAGAATGTGATTCCAACAGCAGCAGCTCAAAACCTCCTGCCATCACTTTCCTCTCAGACGCTCCTGGTTTCCTATTGGACCTGCAGCAATCCTTTGTCTTAAAATCTGTTCTCTCTGAAAACAACACATGCACTCCCTCTAACACACAGGTCGTTGTTCAAAAAGCAACAGATTCAAGGATAAAGAAGAGACTGTGCAGAGAGGGAGAAACTTAACGATTCTACAGAGTGAAGCTGAGACCTGGAGTCAAGAAGCAGGTGACGAGGGACAGACTGCAGATCGCTGTTACGACCAGCTCATTGTTCACTGACCACGTTCTTCAGGAATAGTTAGGTTTGACCTCATGTTCACGTCGTCATGGCGACAGCCTCTTCCTTTGTTCAGTCTGCCCCTATCCTCGTCTCTGGACACCAATCACTTCCCCCAGGACCATGTATTTCTGAGACACTTTCCAGAACTGCCATTCTCCACCTGTCCACCACGTGTCCTCAAACTTTCCCACCAATCCTGCTCACCTGAGTCCAACATCCATCACCCCCACCTGCACAAAAAACAGCTCACCAACCCAGCTAAACTAAAACGGAAGATGCTTTCCAGAACAAATAAATGCACTTCAGGGCTGGTCTGTAAGTTTATATAGAGCAGAGTCCCTGCTGGACCGGAACCTGAACAAGAAAAGTACCTGTACTGACCTTCTGTTCCTGAGCTGATGGTTAGTAATTTCTTCATCAGGTCATACTTGGACATTTTTTCTAAAACGGTCTCCATCATCTTCACAGCTTCAGTAATTCCATATTTCTCCACCATCAGATCTACGGTTTCCACCCTCTCTGCCTCCAGCTCTCTCCCTCTGAAACTGAGCAACGAGTCTTTCTCCAGGAACCACTTGAAGCGCTTGAACTCGTCTTCTCTCAGATCGTCCAGGATGTTGATGAGGACTTTCTTCTTCATCTTGGTGTCCTGGTGAAATCAGAGAATCTGGTCAGTGTGAAGGACAGTTAGAAACCAGTGGTGGTGATGTCTCTGCTCGGCCTGTCTGCTGCTGTCTCTACTGGATCTTACTGGTTTGGCCCCAGTTGTTCTGGTGTCAGAGAAACCCAGGAGGTTCTTCAGTAAACACGTCTCACCGCAAGTCTATTCAGTAGCTGTTCCGGAGCTTTCTATCACATCACAGGGTCAGCTGATGGAGTTTGCTCCACTGTCATGGAGACGCAGAGGTTTAAACTGACATGTTTCTAAGGAGAATTCCTAGAGAATAAAAGTTGATTCTGAAACAGCAGCCTACAAAACGCTCTCACCGCAGGCTCCATTTAGCTTTCACACCTTAACCCCACCCTCCTACACAGGAGCAACACCCCGACTGAAACAGACAAAATGTTGTGCGTCACTAATGAGAACTACAGTTTTTGACAAACTAAAACGATGTGAGAGCCCTCAGTGGATTCAGCTGAAGCACAAAGTGCTGCAACATGTCAGGAACATTTGCACTAAGGCAGCAGCACATGGTGGTTTGTATTTTGGCTGCACTTCATTATTTCTACCACTGTGTGTCACTGTAGTCAACACTGCGTTAACTGAGCCTCAGAGTCATGACTCTTTCGGCTGCCAAGTTTCTCCATCACTGATAAATGAATAAATGTTGGGTAAACCACGAGGCGTAAACACAACAGATCAAAGCGTCTTTTTCAGAATATTTTAAAGTGATATCAGAAATAACATGGATGTATTTAGGTACTTTAGGCTCAATCTAAGTTACTACACTGTCTCACGTGTTTTAAGTGTGGACAGATTTTACAGGGAGTCCATACCTTGGCAGGAGGAGTCCATACGGAAGTCTTTGATGCACCAGGACCTGAACAAGAAAAGTAGTTGTAATCAATGACAAGCTGACACTTCAAACTGAGCTCATAGACATTACATTATTACACAAACATTATTTTCATTATCAATTAATCTGTTGATTTATTGGTGTTTTTGGGGGATGCAGGACAGACTGAAACAAACTAACTGAGATGATGTGATTTAAATGTATTTCCTATGACTGACCTTCTGTTCCTGAGCTGATGGTTAGTAATTTCTTCATCAGGTCATACTTGGACATTTTTTCTAAAACGGTCTCCATCATCTTCACAGCTTCAGTAATTTCATATTTCTCCACCATCAGATCTACGGTTTCCACCCTCTCTGCCTCCAGCTCTCTCCCTCTGAAACTGAGCAACGATTCTTTCTCCAGGAACCACTTGAAGCGCTTGAACTCGTCTTCTCTCAGATCGTCCAGGATGTTGATGAGGACTTTCTTCTTCATCTTGGTGTCCTGGTGAAATCAGAGAATCTGGTCAGTGTGAAGGACAGTTAGAAACCAGTGGTGGTGTTGTCTCTGCTCTGCCTGTCTGCTGCTGTCTCTACTGCTGAGTATTACACAGTAGTTTTACACTTATTATCAACTCTGAGCTGGTGTTGTGATATTTTTAGGATTCAGTAGACATAGTGTTGGCAGGACCACACACAAAGCTGGGACACTGGGAGTCCATACCTGAATCCGTTTGGGAATCCCCGCTGGACCAGGACCTGAAAGATGAACAAGTAGTTGTGTTCAATAACCATGTACACATTTAACTAATAACAGATATCAAATAAATGTAGAGCTTGAGCTGAAATGTATTGAAGTATAAAGTGGGGTGAAAGATACTCATAGATAAATGACTCAAGTTTGTACTGAGGTAAGTCAGTCAGTCATTGATGAGATCTCAATGTGAGCCTGACCACCTCCAGGTGTGCTCTGGCCGATCTCTTCATGTGTTAATCAAAACAGGTTCCGCTGCATTTATACCTGCATTAACCTGTTTGGTTTGTAGATTCAAACTGTAAGTCGCTGCACTGTTAGGGATGGGAATAGATAAGATTTTATCGACACCAATTATGGATTCTGCTCATTAGTCAAATTCTTAGTTGATTTCTTTACCGGTCTGGGTATTGTCCTTAATTCATTTCTAATTCAAAAACAAACAAAATAATGTAAATATGTTGTTTGTTTCAAAACCAATTAAACCAATTTATTCATTCATTCATCTGTCTTCTAACATTACCCTGGTGTAGATTCTGTACTTAATGTTAAACTTTTATGACCTCTTGGCTTTTATTTTGACTTTTGTACACCTCTTCCTGTCTGTCCATCATTCTGTTTTTGCCAAATGAGAAATGAAAACAACAAATGAAAACAACAAATAAAATGGCCAAAAATCGGAAACAGACCATTTTGATTGGTTTTTCATTTTTTGATTCCGATACCAAATAGAACCACCTCCTCGTGGTCGTATCCCTCCGCCACTCAGACTAGTTCCAGGTTACATCCCTGTTTATCCAGAGTCAGAGAAAATATGAACCATTAGTGTGAAATTTTGTCATAATTGCTGTGTGAAGTCTTGACTAATGTGTTTTATGAGGTCCTCGTGACCTTGACGTTTGACCACAAAAACCTAATCATCCTCCAGTGCAAGTGAATGTTTGTGCCAACTGGTTCTCGATTCCCATCCCTAATGAAGACGATCTAAGGCAGGACAAGAACAAATGCACCACGGATCAATCAAACCAATAGCTATTACTCTATTCTGTTTTGTTCTTTTCTATTCTACTATCTGGTGGAGTCATGCTGCAGGTGGATGAAGACTTTACCAGTGAGTTCAACACGACGCTTCCAGACATCTGCCTTTCCTGGGTCTTGGAGCGTTATAGTCACCTCTTCTATGTTTGTAGGCAGGAAGATCTCAAAAGTTGGATGGTAATTTGGTCCATAATCCAAGTTGCACTCTGCTACCTGAGAACCAGTAACACCAGTGTCAGTATCTCAACAGTTTCCAAAATAAACTAAATCATGTTTTTTGTGCCAGTATGATTCATTTCAAATACTCACATGAGGCAGAGTTTTATACGCCTCCGGACAGTGAACACTGTAACTTCGATGATTGATGAGTCTGCATTCAGAAGACGTCTCTATGTACACAGAATCTCCCTGTTGTGCCTTCACCTTAAGAACAATCAGAACATTTAATTAGAGGGTTCATCCCCAGGAGAGCTCGACTAATGAATCAGCAGACCAGTTTTATGTCATCGCAGATTTCCTCTTTCATATGTACTCCTGCTGTCACCGGCACGGAGTCATAAAAAAGAAAAATCCCATCAACTAGATATTGATGAGTTTGGACTGAAAGTGAAGCTGTAACATTTCATTATTCTTTACCTCTTCCAGAGGGACGTTCTTTGGCAGGAGAAACACATTCAGTTTTTGCCTCTGTGTTTTTGGGGTTGGTGGTTCGAGGAACAACAAAACTTGGCCACGAACTTGCATCAAGTTGTTAAACCACCTCCATAAAAACGCCATCCCCTACTCAAGGCAAAGGCTGTGAAAACACAAACACATTCAACATCTGTATTACTGTCAACAGCCTCATTACAATAGTAGTGATCATTTTATTCTATATCTAGGACTCTTAGTCCACTCCTCATATCTACCACTGTGTGTCACTAAAGCAAACACTGTGAAATAAGGCTCAGAGTCATGAATCTTTTGGCTGCCAAGTTTCTCCATCACTAATACATGAAGGAAATGTTGGGTAAAGCACAAGGTGTAAACACAACACATCGAAATCTTACTAAAAATGATCAACTGTTGGCAGTTTCTTTACTCTGTGCTTATGAGCAGTATTAATGATATAACTGAGTGGCTGGAAATCCTTACAAACCGCAAATACATAAATTAACAAACTGTTAAAATCCACACAACAGTTACAAAGACAGAGCAAAGCTGCAGGTGTGTGTGTAGACTTGTGCCACAGTTATAAACAAACGCCCACTTTTCCTGGATCTCTGAGCAGCCTGTCTCCACTGCACTTCCTGCGTCTGTTTTCGGTCTGTCCGCCTCTCCGCGCGCTCACAGCTCGGTCTCGGTAACATGGCACGTGGTGGAGGTAACGTGGAAACAACTCACCTGCTTCTTCCGACCGGATAAATCTTCACTTCTCCGACGTCTCGATCCACACTTCCCTCTTGTTCCTGCTCCGCAGATTCTTTGGCAGCAGAGCTTTGCTGAGTTTTACCCGCCCCCAACGTCCCCTCTGAACCGAGATGACGTCACCTGTCAAGTAATTGAGCGCGAGAGGATGCAAGGGCTCACTATGGTAAAGGGGCGTGACAGCTCTTTATGTATCACGTTACCTTGACGGATTGTGGGTCGGGGATTTTTGTCTCTACGTTTTTTATTTCCTCCTTTCGCTCCCAGTTTGTGAACAAAAAACAATAATGTTTAAGATCTGATAAAAGCAGATTTTGAATTGATCATGTCGTCATAAGAAAGACAACTGCACAGTTCTGGTACCACGTGCGTTTTACCACATGTAAACAAGAAGTTTACATGTGAGTAAACATACACAGCGCACGTGTTAACCAACCGTACTTCTTCTATTCTTTTCTTCCGTTTCAAGGCGGGGTTTATTTTTTTTTACCGTTTTTTTTTACGCTTCCGGTCGTCCCTGGTAACCATAGCAAACACGTGTTTAACGTCACAACGCCATGAACTTTGGGTAAGTCGTTCATATCTGCTGAAATGCGGATTTATAATGCAGCAGATAACTGCATATTTCAGGGAAATCTTTCAGCTGTGGATACAAATGATAAACTTGGCACAAATCCTCCTTGTGTATTACATTTTTGATAAAACACATTTACTCCTCCAAAACCAAGATAGCAGCCATATCTGGTTTATACCCCCTGTGAAATAATTTTAAGTGCACAAACTGCAGCAGAACAATGTGAGGCATATGAGAAATAAACCTCATTTCCCCACTCAGACTTCCAAAAATGCACATCATCACAGACACTTGTGTGTCTCTTGAAAAAAAGCAGAAATAAGTTTTACATTTTCTTTCAAATAAAAATAAGACCTTGAATGATGCGAGAACAGCGTCACATTAAAGCACAGAATGTGTACATAGCCATCGAAACTGTTGTAAAAAACAGCATAAACATCAGGGGAAACTTGAGGTGTTCAGGCTCACCTGCTAGTCTCTATTTGTGGCTTTTTAACTGTGTGGTGGATTTTCTCTTTCCCTGAATTAAACTTTTATCTAACCAAATTTCCAACTGTATTCACTAAATGCAGAACAGTGAGGTACAACAACCCTCACTGAGTGACTCTTCTCAATGCAGTAGAGTTCATGGACAAAGTTGCAGAGACTGAGTGAAGTTATTCATGTAGATTTATTTGTGCCAACACAGAATACAATCAAACTGAGTTGCCTCGAGCCCTCACACACAAGTGTGTACCAGATACTTTATGTCCCAGTTGTTATGTGGTGGCAGATTCTATGAGGACAATCCCACAGATGCAGAGGTACACACTTGTGTCTGGAGAAAATAAGGGGCTTGAACAGTGACAGTAACATTTTGACATTGAAAACAAAACCTGAGCTGAAAGAGGAAACGGCATTGAAAAAGTTGTATTGGAAAATGTTTTACTGGCACTGTCACTATTTTTTCAGTTTCAACTTTCTCTCACCGCTTTGGCGTAGAGGTGGGGGTGGGTCTTTAAGGGGAGGAGCAAGGAGCGCTTGGTTTATTTTCACTCAAAACCCTGACAGAACTGCATTCCTTGGCAGTGGCTTAACCAGGTTCACCTGCAATTCCAGAACTGCAGGTAAGTCTGCTTCTCTCGGCCGCTGTTTCCTTCACATAGGACCGGACTGGACTGGGTTATGGCTGTTTTTAATTCCAAATATTATTTTCCCCATAAGAACAATCCAATACAACACAGATTTCCTAGAAGGATTATATTCTAAACCAATAATCCTGTCAGTTTTTCCTCCCTTACATGACTACCAACAAACTCATAACATGCTGATGAGGCATGAACTCAGATGGTAATAGTTACATGACATATGTCTGCATAATTGTTAGTGTGCCTGCTGTTACAAATCAGTCTGCATGGGGATATATTGCTACAGTCAGTCCGGCACAGTCTTGGAGCCCAGTTTTGGCCTTTGATTTTCCTTAGTTTCTTTGTACTATTTCACTTGTGCTTATCAATTCCTACCAGGAATTGATAAACTTGGGGGGCATACAATTCCAATGGTTTGGACAATTTGGATCTGGTTCTCGATTCCCATCCCTCATGAAGATAATCTAAGGCAGAACAAGAACAAATGCACCATGGATCAATCAATAACTATTACTATATTCTGTTATTTTCTGTTCTACTTTCTGGTGGAGTCATGGTTCAGGTGCATGAAGGCTTAACCAGTCAGCTTAACACGACGCTTCCAGACATCTGCATTTCCTGGGTCTTGGAGCGTTATAGTCACCTCTTCTATGTTTGCAGGCAGGAAGATCTCAAAAGTTGGATGGTAATTTGGTCCATAATCCAAGTTGCACTCTGCTATCTGAGAACCAGTAACACCAGTGTCAGTATCTCAACAGTATCCAAAATAAACAAAATCATGTTAAATGAATTGTGCCAGTATGATTCATTTGAAATACTCACATGAGGCTGGATTTCATAGGCCTCCGGACAGTGAACACTGTAACTTTGCTGACTGATGAGTCTGCATCCAGAAGACGTTTCGATGAACACAGAATGCATTTGTTTTATTTTCACCTTAAGAACAATCAGAACATTTTAATTAGAGGGTTCATCCTCATTTATCCTCAACCATATATGTGAAATTTTGTCATAATTGCTGTGTGAAGTCTTGAGTAACCTAACGGCTAAAAACAGTTTTGAGAGGTCACACTGACCTCAACCTTTGACCAAGAAAATGTAATCAGTATATTGCTGCCAAATGTAAAGAGAGTCCCCTGAATAGTTTCCAAGATATTGCATTCACAAGGCCAAAACTGCTTTTTTTTTTAGGTCACTGTGACCTTGAACTTTGACTTTTAGCCACCAAAATCAAATCAGTTCGCCCTTGAGTCCAAATGAATATTTGCGCCAGATTTGAAGGGATTCCCTTGAGGGATTCTTGAGATATTGCATTCACAAGGCCAAAATCATGTTTTGTGAGGTCATCTTGACCTTTGACCCCCAAAATCTAATCAGTTCATCCTTGAGTGAATGTTTGTGCCAAATTTGAAGAAGTTCTGTCAAGGTGTTACAGAGGTATCGTTCATGAGAATGGGACGGACAACCCTAAAACAATATGCCTCTGGCTCGGGCTGTCGCCAGCGCAGAGTCATAGAAAAAGAAAATCCCATTTTATCAAGCGACTAACTGCTCATTGGATATGTATCACGATATCTGATAGATATTGATGAGTTTGGACTGAAAGTGAAGCTGTAACATTTCATTATTCTTTACCTCTTCCAGAGGGACGTTGTTTGGCAGGAGAAACACATTCAGTTTTTGCCTCTGTGTTTTGGGGTTTGGTGGTCGGAGGAACAACAAAACTTGGCCACGAATTTGCATCAAGTTGTTAAACCACCTCCATAAAAACGCCATCCCCTACTCAAGGCAGAAGACAGAGAGATGAGGGACGTGAGTGTCTGTGATCTCCAGCGATCTCTCAAACTCATTCAATCATCGGTGATGTGGACGACAGACAGCAGACCTTCAGAGAGCAGAGCTGTGAAAACACAAACACATTCAACATCTGTATTACTGTCAACAGCCTCATTACAATAGTAGTGATCATTTTATTCTATATCTAGGACTCTTAGTCCACTCCTCATATCTACCACTGTGTGTCACTAAAGCAAACACTGTGAAATAAGGCTCAGAGTCATGAATCTTTTGGCTGCCAAGTTTCTCCATCATTAATACATGAAGGAAATGTTGGGTAAAGCACAAAGTGTAAACACAACACATCGAAATCTTATGTCATTATCAGAATATTTAATATAATAAAAATTATTAGAAATGACATGAATGCGGTATTTTAAGTTCTTTAAGCTCAATCTAAGTTACTACACTGTCTCACATATGTTTTAAGTGTGGACAGAGCTTTTATAGGACTGTTACACAGAGCTTAAAATTATAAACTGTGAACTAGGTATATATTGGCAGTTTCTATACTCTGTGCTTATGAGCAGTATTAATGATATAACTGAGTGGCTGGAAATCCTTACAAACGGCAAATAGATAAATTATCAAACTGTTAAAATCCACACAACAGTTACAAAGAGCAAAGACGCAACTCAGACAGCAAAGCTGCAGGTGTGTGTGTAGACTTGTGCCACAGTTATAAACAAACGCCCACTTTTCCTGGATCTCTGAGCAGCCTGTCTCCACTGCACTTCCTGCGTCTGTTTTCGGTCTGTCCGCCTCTCCGCGCGCTCACAGCTCGGTCTGTTTAACCTGAAACGTGGTGGAGGTAACGTGGAAACAACTCACCAGCTTCTTCTGACCGGACAAATCTTCACTTCTCCGACGTCTCGATCCACAGCCGATCCACACTTCCCTCTTGTTCCTGCAGAGCTTTGCCGAGTTTTACCCGCCCCTCGCGGGAGCGCGCACACGTGAAGCGAAAAATAAACTGAAATTGTTCTTCTTCTTTGTGCACTTTTTAGTGCAGTTGACATCCTTTGAGTCGGGGGTTTATTCTCAGGCTACAGTTTTGTTGTCCAAACCGGTCGTTTTCAAATACCTTGCAACTGAGCGTACGTCAACGTCGCCGCCATGTTGGACCAGGCGACTTGTCATGATCTTCAGAGGACTGGAGTGGACTACATATACTATTTACTATTGTTAATCTAATATTATTATTGATATTATATAGCCCTGACTGGCAAACCTTGAATGACACGCCGAGATCGGAAAGTGACTGATGGTTTATTTCGCCTGTGTTCCAACGGTTTCCTAACGGAAGATGCTGACGGCCACTGCCAGAAGTGTCGAAATGTTAATTTATTGAAACACCTGCTCGTTGTAGTTTTTATCAAATAAACAATCTACAGTGAACCTGACATGTGAAACTCATCATTTAGGCTGTATGTAAAATGATCTCTTCACTTCAATAAAAAATAATTTCTCTTTGCAGTTGTAATTCAACTTCAAAATGCAGCTAAATTCAATTAAGGTATGAAAATCATCCAAAAGAGATAACATAAAGTAAAGTTAATGTTTTACAGTGATCCCGATAATTCTGTAGTAACACTGCTGCCTGACTGAAAACGTTCAGTTTAATGTTTTGCTATTCCCTCCCTGTTTACATGTACCTGTAACACTAAGCTGTATGAATAACATGAAAAAATATGAATAACATAAGCTGTATTCAAAACTAATGACCCTCTCAACGGTGTTCCTAGGTAGAGAAAACTACAAATCTCCATATGCATAGCATTCTACAAAGATGCTCAATAGTGTTTCCTTATTTTCAAATTAGACATCGATTTCTTTGTTGAGTCAGGCAATAACTGTGGTGGAGGACTTCATCTTTTCATTGATCTAGCTGTGCAGGTGTTGTTGTAGTGTCTTTACGGATAGAATCTCTCTCAATGAAATGATCAGTGCGTAATAATTTTTACATTCATATGGAGAAATGTACAGTATAGTTTGAGAAACTGAAATGTCCCATGTTTTGAGTAGTCCTTTAATCTCTCAGGTCTTTTTTTTCTTACTCCTTTTGTTTATTGGCTCCCCAGATGTCAATTTGCTATTAGCCAATCAGAGATGAGTATCGTAAGCCAACGG
This sequence comes from Seriola aureovittata, assembly GCF_021018895.1. NCBI lineage: Eukaryota > Metazoa > Chordata > Actinopteri > Carangiformes > Carangidae > Seriola > Seriola aureovittata. Next base: position 22,435,277 of record NC_079383.1, read on the forward strand.
GTTCTCGGAGGGGGCGGGTCTAAAAAAGGCCGCGGGAAAGACAGACAACGGTAGAAAACGGAGCTGCTTAACTGGTTTTAAGTTCAGTACAAACTGTTATATTACTGCTGTTTATCAAGTCACGATCGGGGGTTTTATATCGGGTTGTAACCACGTTAAAACGAGAGAGTGAGTTGTGTTTTGGAGCTGTTTTCGGCCGTTAGCTTCACTAAACGCCGCTAATGCTAGTCGGCCATCACCCGTGCTAATTTGGAGGAGAAGAGACTGCCTGTGTGTGTAGGAGCCATTTTGTTTTTGAGTGAGTATGGATGCTTTCAGATAACTGGTGATTTATAGTTAAAATATTGGACGTTTATCAGTGTTTGTGGATTTCTGTGCTTTAGATGTTACAACACTAGCTGTCGTAGTAGCGGTGCTCTGGACCTGCCACTGCATGAGCCAGAGAACCCGATTTTAGACACACGCACATGGACAGAACTTTGGTTTGGGCTCCTCCATCACACCACTCACCTTGGACCTTGAAAACAAGTGGCTGCTAACAGCGTTCTGGCCTGTCCAACAGAAGTGAATACAGAAAATATTTTGAGTTTTTCAAATTAGCTCTAAGAAGTGCTCTAGAGAAATGGGACCATTAACTGAGTTATATCAATGGGTATTTTCTTGTATTTTCTTAGTTTTCACCAGGACATTTTTAACCTCCTAAGACCCGAACTCTTGCATGGCGTGCATTTTTAATTCCTCTTTGCTATTTAGGCTGATTGGGACCTGATGACTGTAACAACAAAGAATTATCTTTTTGCATGATGTAGTTTCTGAGAAAAATGATGTCCACATATGAGGACATTAGTTTTAAATTTCGATAGAAACCAATAAAGAGACAATTGATTAATGATGTGCAAAACTATTTATTTGGTGCCAGAACACAGCAGCATTTTCATGAGTGCAAAAACAAAATGAGAAAGAACAATTGTGCCCCTTTGAGCAATATGACCCATTTGAAGTTGCAGAAAGACGTATATGTCTGTAACAAAGTAAAAAACATTCTGAACATTTTGCATTGTTACTGTTCTAAACTGTTCATTTCAATTTCTGAACATGGCTCATATGTGGTCACCAGGCCCTTGTTGAGAAAAAGTTAGTATTGTGGTCTAGAGAACCCAAAATGTGAAGTCCACATATGTGGACGCCAGGTCCTAGGAGGTTAAAAGTGTAAATCACAGTCTGGTGCAGTGATAAATATTCTTTCTGTTATTGATTATCGGTTGGCTCTTGTAACTGGCAACGTGCTGATCTGAATCTAGTGCAGGTAACACTGACTGTGCATAACTACCTCATACAAACCCATCTCAAATAACCCGAACTATCCCTTTCATAAAGGTGAACACAACAGACAATTGTGTAATGGCTCTCCACTCTGTCACAGAACTTCTCAAATCAGATCATTATACACTATGTGTTCATTATGTGTATGTGTGGATGACAATGTTAGCATCACTAATTAATCTATAAATATAGGAAGGTTGATGTACTCAAGTGGTTTTGAGAAGTCTGTTCCTCTGTTCCTCTCCTGCACACTGTTTGCTCTGAGCTTAAAAATATCACACAGCTAATTTCAAGGTCAGGAAATTGTGGCAGTGCCACAAAACGGGGCCCATCAAGTTGGAAACAGAGGCTTGAGACTTGACTCAGACTAAGTTGTTTTTTTCTTTCAGATTCTACTAGAAGATCTACACAAGAGATCTACAAAGAGTAAGTTTCATTGTTATTTTCTTTAATGCTGTGCTGTTTTTTGTTGGCCACTGTGCCATTAATGTGCCTCGTCTCGGCCACCGTGCCTATCAATCACCCCCCCTTATCGCTATAGCTATCTCCCTCCCTCATCATCATTTACTCAGCCTGTTGTCTGTTGTGCATTGAAGGAGCCTTGTAATAGCCACTGGATCAGTTTTGGTGCAATAACCTTTTTTCTTTCAGGTAGAGCTACAAAAAGTAAGTGCCATTTTTATTTTCTTTATTACTGCGTTACCTTTGCTATGCCTAGCCATCTGTCCGTCAAACGTGGCTAACCGTTCGTTCAACATGGCTGTCTATCCGCCCGCCTGTCAGTCCGTCTAGCATGGCCGTCTGTCCATCTATCTAATCAGCATGGATCCATTTTGGTGCAGTCAATTATTTCAAGTACATCTACAAACAGTAAGTGATATTTTTATTTTCTTTGCCGCCGTGCCTGTCTGTCCATCAATCCAGTATGGTTACCTGCTTGGCCCTCTCTCCTCGATCTCTCATCTGTCATCGATCCAACATGGCCGTTCGTATGTCCGTCTGTTTAATCAGCATGGATCTATTTTGGTGCAATAACTTATTTCAAATACATCTACAAACAGTAAGTGAAATTTTTATTTTATTTTCTGCTGTGTTATTTTTGCTCTGCCTATCTATCTGTCCGTCAAACATGGCAAACCGAAAGTCCAACATGGCTGTCCATCCGTCCGGCCGTCCTTACGTCATTACGTCCTTACGTCCATACGTCCATCCTTCTAACATGGCCAGCTGTCTATCTATCTTATCAGTGTCGATCCATTTTGGTGCAATCACTTATTTTAGATACATCTACAAATGGTAAGTGACATTTTTTATTTTCTTCACTGCTGCGTCATTTTTGCTGTGCCTATCCATCTGTGTGTCAAACACGGCCAACCGTCTGTCCAAAATGGCTGTCTTATCAGTCTGCCCATCTGTCTGTCCAACGTGGCTTTCCGTCCATCTATCTAATCAGCATGGATCAATTTTGGTGCAATAACTTATTTCAAATACATCTACAAACAGTAAGTGATATTTTAATTTTCTTTACTGCTGTGTTTTATTTACTGTGTTATTTTTGTAGACTAATTGATGTAGACCAAGCCATAGTTATCCCAGATCAAGATAATTAATCGGGGTGATGCACATAGTAAACCTAATCACATAAGGTGAATGTAAAACTCAGTTAATGTGGCTGAGACCAAGACCAGACTTCTTTACCACATCTTCAGTAGTGCACATGTTGGATGCTGCTTTTACTAACATTTTGGAATTTTTATGAAAATATATACACACATTTAACCACATACATAAAAAGTTAGACAATAAATAAAGTGCACTTAATAGTAAATATGGAGTGATTTCAATTTTTGTTGGATCTCAGTGTTAGCCCTTTTTTCCAAACTTCAGTGAATCACTTTAAGAATCAAAGTACACTTACAGACTTTGCCAAGAAATCTTGTCATTTAAAGATTATAATAGGTAATGTGAGACTGTAAAATAGAAATTCCTCCTATCACTTCACAGTTTCTGGCTTTTGCTTCATCTCAATGTGAGCACTCTGGAAAGGCATGGATCCACCTCACAGAGAGCAGCAATCAGAACTGAGCTGGCTTCAGTTCCCTTTCTTCGCACAGTGTCAATCACATCTCGTGCCTTTTCTGCTCTGATTTTTGTTCCGGCTGACTGCATTTCATCGTCATTTACAACGCCGTGCTCAAGAAGTTTATCCAGAAGCTGGTTTAGAACAGCTTCAGACACTCCATTAATAAACTTTGTCCGAACCAGCAGCAGCCTGTCCTCTGTTGGGAGGCTGTCTTCTGCTGGGAGGCTGTCCTCTGCAGGGATGCTCGTCTGAACATGTTCCCTTCTTGGACCTGAAAGGAAAACAGGCAAAAGAAGTGTAAAGGAGCTTTTAAGTGCAAATTCTGCTCTCTGCATCCACACACTCACACACACCTAATGTCCACTTAAAGTGTATACTGGATGAAGTAAAGGGGTCAGTTCATCCCAGAAGTCCCAGGATGTTGTGTGAAAATAGGGAACACAGAAACTGAAAATCCAGAGGCTTTAGTAGAGGTTTTTGTTCAATTAATGGAGCAATAATGTGGTGAAAACATGGCTTCAGATGACATGTCGCCTAAATTAAGAATGATGGATATCGAGACAATGTTAAGGTGCCTGGATATGCATAATATATTTACATATGCAGATTCTATTCAGTCAGAAGGGTCTAAACTCTGACATCAGGTGCAGTGCTGCTTCAGGAGGGTGAAGCTTTTACCTGGTAGAGGAACATTGCGTTTCCAAACTTCTGTCCTCTCTTCGTCTTCGACCGTCAAAGTCACTTTCTTTGGGTTTGTAGTCAGGAAAACCTCAAATGTTGGAAAGAAATTTGGCCCATACTTTGAGCGAAACTCTGCATGCTATAAACCAGGGGACAAAAAGGAGTTGTTGTTTTTGACATTCAACCCAGACTATATTTATATTATATTACTATACTGTAATTTGGACACTGCAGTGACTCAATATTGGAATGTGACAGATGGGGCTACCTGATTAGCATGCTAACTTCAGTAGAAGGAAAGTAGTGCTAGAAATAGAAACAGAGTGCCTTCAACCACTGGAGACAGCTCTTGGCAAGTAAAGGAATGAAGTTTGACGCTGAACTAGCAACATTTCTTCTGGACTGATAAGTGTAACAGTCGTTAATGCTAATGCTGGCTATATAGCTACAGCAAAACTTACAAAATGGCTCTTTTAATAACCATTAGAAGTGTATGAGACTTTACTCACCTCAGGCTGTATTTCTAACTCCTCGGGTTCACAGTGAATAATGTAACTTTGACCAGTAATCAGTTTACAGTCGGAGGAGATTTTGATGTATTCAGCATCTCCTTGTTGGGCGGCAACCTTCAGCAACAGGACATTTTTGTTATGGTGTTACTGCTTAAAGATTCAAGTCAATATGTTTGAGTACTTTTAAAAACAACAAATGTTGGCCAAAGTTTTAAAGATATCAAAATCTTAAAATCTATTTTTTACTGTGCTCAATAAAATCTATTGAGTATATTTAATTTGGACTAATTTAGTTCACCTTTTACACCACCTGGTGGAAATATCACAAATGACACTGGCAGACAGAAATGAATACTGACAGAGAACCCAGAAGAAAACCTAAAATCCAAAGAGCAATCTGAGGGTTTACAGTTCAGATGTTCAGTTTCAGAGAGTCCCAGCATGAGAAGTTTTGATAGAAGTTTATGTGGTTGCTATGCACATATGACACATATCTTTACCTCTGGCAGAGGGATGTTGCTTGGCAGGAGAAAAACATCGAGAACTTCAAGCCCACTATCCGGTGGTCGGAGGAACAGCAGAACTTCGCCAGTAATTGGTTTTATGTTGTTCCATAACCTCCCAAAAATCTCCAAAGCCCAGACAAGGCCAAAGGCAGAGAGATGAGGAACTTTGACGATCACATGAGTGTCTGTGATCTCAAGTGGTTCGAGGATGCTGATTCCATCATCACTGATGTGAACGACAGACAGCAGGCCTTCAGGTTGCAAATCTGTGAAAACAGGTATTCAATAGCTGCTTTACTGATATCAGCCTCATTGTAAGTTGGAGGTGTTTCCTCATTTGAAATGCTCTGTGGCACTGTTTGCATAGTGGCTATAATTTGTGTCTATAACATATCCCTGATAATCTGAGTCAAATGCAAAATATCTACTTATACCAGTCTTGCCATGTTTTTGGTAAGACTGGTGTATTTTGTATCCAGCTGTGCTATCATTGTGCATTTTGTCTTGTCAAGTCCCAGTAGACCTGTTGCTGCACCTTCACTTGCTGTTGCATTAACATGTTGTTATTGTTTACTGTGCTTGCGTTCTTCTCTCTGCGTTTGATGTCACCCTCAGATGAAAGGCATCTAGTACCTACGTTTTATGGCAACTTGGTACCAGTATAAGAAGTGTCAGTTCTTGTGACATTGCTACAGTAGACTCATGTGATCCATGTGCTTCTAGGTAATTTAATGTCATTGCTCCCCACAGTTCTGTACAGTTAATAATCAATTAACTACGTGGAAATTAAATAAAACTAACAATGTCTGATCATTGCTTTAACAAAGCATAACTATTTGCTTACCATGCTTTGTTACACAGTGTGGGAGATGGAGCTCACAGACAGCATCCTCATGGCACTGGATATTGAACAGCGGACCTGCAGCAGTCTTGCCAGCTGTTTGGAGGAGACTCTCATCCCATTGGATAGTCCTGTAAAGCAGCTCAGCCTCCTGATCCATAACAAACACCAGTCTAGTTAAAGTACACTGGAACCCACCTGGACCAGGACACCTGAACCTGTAGGACACCGAAGACCAAATGACCACAGGGAACATGAGATGAAAAGGTTTTAACTTGGGCAACAAATTGTGCTCATCCTAAATCAGATTCATGAATCACTTCATGAGCCCTGAGAGATCAAAGGAAGAGGGAAGTTAAGGAAAACAAAACTAGCACATGTACCAAAGCATACCACACAGTGAGTCAGGGCATGTTTGATCTGTACTGTTGCTGCATTTGCTGTTTAAGTGAATACATATAAAGTGAAAATCAAACTTAACCACCAAACACGAGTTGACTTCACTGTGACTTTTATTGAGGGTGAACTATGTGTTTCACCTGTGGCTTCTTCAGGTTTTCTCAGTAGAATTACAAGAGCGTTCACAGGTGTGATAAAAACAAATGACCAATTATAATTGTCTTCATTTTGTCATTTTCAAATTATTTTCACATTTTTTCAAAAGGTAACATTTTTCAAACTCATATTTTTTACTTTTTAAAACTTTGGGATTTCTTTTTATATGATTACCTGTAGGAGACTTGTGCAGATTCAGTGTGCAGTTCAGGTGTGAAGCTTGATGGAGGCTGGGATTCAGAAAGGAACATAAGTTTTACTAGAAATATCCATCTTGTGTTCAATAAGGGAAACATATTCTCACACAGTCCAAACTGAACTGAAACACAATGTGTAGATTACAGATAAAATGTAGTCTGAGAAGACTGCAACACAAGTATAAGGCGCCATTGTAATTATTTACAATTAATGTGAGAGTGGTTTGAAGCAAGCTATTCTATAGTCTGTGGATTATGATACATCTCAAAAGGTAACAAAGATATTGACTAACTGACTAAAGAAGTTGAATAATTCATTAAAGTATAGAAGTCATGAAAAAGATAGTGGCAAGAATCTGTTCAAGAATATCTAAAGAGGTTGATTCTAGCTCCAACTGTGAGAAGGTAGTTGATGCCACAAAATGTAAAAGTGAACAGTAACTAGTAGCTAGAAATGTGTTTGTTGAAGTCATAAACTGGCTCAGCATTATGCAGCGATCCACAAATCAAGTGGATATTTTCCAGGATCAGACTGTTTTTTTGTATGAAGTTAATTTTTTGTGCTTTCCCAGGAAAGAGTTTGCTTGCTGAGCTGGTGGTGGAGGGAATAGTAAAAAAGATTTCCATACTAAGAAAGAAAGAAATACTACAGCAGTAATTTTAAAACAAGCTCACTTCAGTTTAAACCAGTTATTTTGACAACAGCTGTGTTTGACTGGAGAACTGGTCAAACTACAGGAACAGGACCAATATTTGCCAAAAATGCAACCATTCGAAAGCAAGATTGTTGATTGTTAAGTCGTTCAGTTTGATCAGGCATCGTGACCTCAAACTCAACAACAAACAACAACCGATCCAAAGGGAAATATTTATTGACATCTTAAGATATTTGGTTTCTATTGCCTGCTGTGTGTTAAGCCCTGACAGTTGTCCAGAATATCAAGATACAGTGGTCGTTCTCACCTTCATCAGCTTTGTGTCATCCACAGACACATGCAGCTTTGTCTCTGCTGTGTTTGGGTCCAGTTTGGCATCAGACTCACCTGATGGGAGGAGAAGAGACATAGAAGATAATCAGAAATCAGTCTTTACTGTTCCTCTCTCAATCAGATCTGAGTCAGAGAATGGGAACAGAGTCCAACAGCAGCGGCTCAAAGCTTCCTGTCATCACTTAACTCTTGGATGATCCTAGTTTTCCCCTTGGCTGTGTAACAACCTGAGTGAACACGTCCAAGTCAACTTAGTTTATGATATTGATATGCTAGCTGTTTGTAGTTGCTTTTATTCAGCGAAATTTACTCAGGCTCCCCTGACTGCCTCTTTTCTTATTGGCTGACACCTGTTGCTAGAGCACTAGCATTGCCAGACACTACTTCAGTACTCACGGGTTTTGTCTCTGGAAGCTTTAATCACCCTGTTGTTTACCCTGTAGAGAAAAACACAACCACAACAGGTACAAAGTGATTTGAAAATTATCAGGTTTTGTTTGAGTTATCTTATTAAACCCAACAGTGATAATTCCAGATCAGTGGGCTGACTCCAACCCTCTACTGACCTCAGAGTCTCCAGACTACAGTCTGGACTCTCCAGAAAATCACACAGGAGCTTCACTCCTGAAATCTTCAGCTTGTTTCCGCTCAAGTCCAGTTCTCTCAGATGGGAAGGGTTGGACTTAAGAGCTGAGGCCAGAGAAACACAGCTGATCTCTGACAAACTGCAGGACCACAATCTGAGTAAAGAATAAAACAGGTCACACCCACTTATGTTGCAGTTTAGAGTCACCAATTAACCCAACTTGCATGTCTTTGAACTGTGGTAGGAAACCAATCAGATATGTCCTAATCAATGAACTTCTGTCTAAAATTTGGAGAGTGACTTTATCCTTGTGTTATTGTGGGTCATCATAATGTCAGCCTTCTATAGACATCATCTAAATGTCAGCACAACATTCATACAAGGCCCTTCATCTTGCCAGCAGGTGGAAATTTGCATCAAAGTGCACAAACTGTCATTTACTGTTGCCAGTAGGTGGTAGTGGTAGTAGGTAGTATTGTCATCTTTAGGCCAAAATTCTTATCAAACATGTTAAGTTCGGGGCTGATTTGACCATATATTGTTGAGTTACAAACCACTTCCTGTTTCCTGGCAAAACATAAAAGTTTGACCAGGGCCTTCACAAATTATGTAAATAAATTGGGTTAAATGGTAAATTAAACATATAAGATGTATAATTGTAGTAATCATTGAACTAACCCCAGAGTCTCAAGTCTGCAATCTGAACTCTCCAGAAAACCACTCAGTAGCTTCACTCCTGAATCCTGCAGCTTGTTTTCACTCAGGTGCAGCTCTCTCAGATGGGAGGGGTTGGACTTCAAAGCTGAGGTCAAAGAAGCACAGCTGATCTCTGACAATCTGCAGTCCATCAATCTGAATAAGAAAATAAATCATGTAGATAAAAATCATTGGTAATCCAATCAGATATTTCCTAATCAATGAGCTTTTCTCTAGAATCAGCAGAGTGACTTTGTCCCTCTGTTACTGTGGCTCATCATAATGTCAGCATTCAACAGACATCATTCTAATGTCACCACAGATTTCACACAACTATTCATGTAAACAACAAAGTAAAATATTAATCAATCAATATTAATAATCGATATCAACAATCGGTGATATTACCCCAGACTCTCCAGTCTACTGTCTTGACTCTCCAGAAAACCACACAGTTCCTTCACTCCTGAATCCTGCAGCTTGTTGTAGCTCAGATCCAGGTGTCTTAGGTGGGAGGGGTTGGATTTCAGAGCTGAAGCCAGAGAAGAACAGCTGATCTCTGACAAACTACAGGACCACAGTCTGAGTGAAGAATGAAACATGTAACTTTAGTAGACAAAGTTCCTGCTTGAAAACATTCAGTGTTTCATCATCTGTTCAGAACTGAAGACGGTTTAGAAAGTGGAAGTTGAGAAAATGGAAACACCAAACAACTGAACCAACAGGATGCAAAAAGTGACAAAGAGCTGTTATTAATATTAATGACAACATGCTAATGCTTCAGCAAAGACATAGTGACTTCAACTATTAAAATCTAGCAGCTCCACCAATAGCTCCATCTATACAAACTCATATTGTGCAACCAAACACAAGTAGAAAAAATCCACAGAAATTTATCTCACTTTCTACTCAGTTTCCAAATATACCAAATGTAGAATGAGAGCAAAATTGAGCTGAAGACATCGAAAATATTTCCATTTTATGGAATACGGCAACAGTCTTTTGTGAGTACATTCAGTACTATATGAAAAAGAATATGTGGACCAAAGACATTAATCATTTTATGAATGTAGGTTATGTATTTATATATTGGGTTCAATGGTAAATTTAACATATAAGATCTACAATAGTAACAATCAAAACATTAATTACCCCAGAGTCTCCAGTCCACAGTCTGGACTCTCCAGAAAACCACACAGCTCCTTCACTCCTGAGTCCTGCAGCTTGTTTCTACTCAGCTGCAGTTCTTTCAGATGGGAGGGGTTTAACTTCTGTGCTAAGGTCAGAGAAGCACAGCTGATCTCTGACAACCTGCAGGCACCCAATCTGAATAAAGAATAAAACATGTTGAAGCATGTTAAGATGGCAATACTGCAGGCTGTACATACCGTCAGTCACAGACATTCGTGATTGCATAATCCTGCTGACAAAACAACAAACCGACGTAAGTGAAAATATAACCTCCTCTGCAGATATAAAAAACAAAGCAAATAATCTATAATCCAATCAGATATTTCCTAATCAATGAGCTTTTAAAACTAGAAGAGTGACTTTGTCATTCTTTTTTTGTTGGTCATCATAATGTCACCCTTCTACAGACATCCAAATGTCACCACAATACCTCAGCAAGTAAACACTGGAAAGATACTAAACTTGATATGTGAAACTTAGACTGTTGAAGCCTTGTATTAGTTTAAATTGAACTTAAAATGTGTAATTTTACACAGAAAAAGAATCTGAATTTTGCCGTAATCTCCTTGAATTTAAATGTTTTTATGTACCATGTTATGTTATATTTTGTTATTGTTATTTTGATCTTATTAATATTATATTTTATTGGTACATTATCAGCTTGTCAGTGGTTTCTAAAGCATTCTGAATAACACTAACCAGTACAAAAGATGCTAGACAAATGAAGTCTGATTGATTGATTGTAAGTTAAAAAGCAAGTCTTTCATACAATTTTTCACCCATTTGGAAAGATGAAATATTTCTTTAAAAAATTACAATTTCTTCAGATTTGCACTTTAAAAATTACAGTCAAGTATTTGAATTAAATGTATACAAAAAACGATAAAAGGTCCAGTCAGTGAACTGACCTCAGAATCTCCAGTCTACAGTTGGGACTCTCCAGTCCAGCACACAGCTGCTTAACTCCTGAATCCTGCAGCTCGTTTCCATTCAGGTTCAGTTCTCTCAGATGGGAGGGGTTAGACTTAAGAGCCGAGGCCACAACTTTACAGTGAGTCTCTGAGAGTCCACAACCAGGAAGTCTGTCATGACACATTACAAATGTCATTATGAACAAACTTTGTATTTACTTGAAGCATTTGATGGCAAAACAGTCTCATCTCTCACTGTCTCTGACATACAACAATAATTCTAATCACTCTCTTATACCTGCAGACATTTTTTAATTTATTTTTTTGGTCATTTTATGCCTTTATTGGATAGCATAGTGGAGATAGACAGGAAATGCAGGGAGAGATGCAGTTGTCTACAAGATCAGAGATTTTCTCTGGAAAATTATACAGATCTTACTTTGAGCACACCAGTAACAACAGCAACTGTCAAGAATTTGACAAGCAATTGAATAAACAAGTAATCAATGAACAAGTCGAACACTATTTTCTGAATGATTAAGTTTAATGTGTATATTTGAACTTAACTACTAATCTACTCTGATCATGTTCATGATCTTATCTGGACTCACCGAGCCTTCCTGCAGTTCCTCACAGCTGGAATCAGTCTCTGTAGTCCCTCCACTGATGTGTTGTACTCCTTCAGGTCCAACTCATCCAGAACCTCCTCTGACATCTGCAGCATGTAGGCCAGAGCTGAGCACTGGATCTCAGAGAGTTTCTCCTCTGGTATGTTCTCTGACTTCAGGAACTCTTGGATCTCCCGATGAACCGAGTGGTCCTTCATCTCCATCAGACAGTGGAAGATGTTGATGCTTCTGTCAGGAGAGATATCATCAGTGCTCATCTTCTTCAGGTTGTTGATGGTCCTCTGGATGGTTTCTGGACTGTTCTTTCTCTGACCCAGCAGACCTCCTAAGAGTCTCTGGTTGGACTCCAGAGAGAGGCCATGAAGGAAGCGAACAAACAGGTCCAGGTGACCATTTCTGCTTTCAAGTGATTTCTCCATAGCTCCCCTCAGGAAGACATCCAGAGAAGGGTCATGGGTGTCATTTGTTCCAAGAATCTTACAAATCCTACCGAAAAGAGACTCGGGGTTCGAGTTCCAGTGTTTGAAGTCTTCTCCCAGGAAGTCCTTCAGGACCTCTGTCTTCCTGTTGGTGTAACAGTGGAACATGTAGACTGCAGCCAGAAACTCCTGAACGCTCAGATGAACAAAGCAGTAGACTGTTTTCTGGAAGATCACACTCTCTCTTCTGAAGATCTCAGTACAAAGTCCTGAGTACACCGAGGCCTCTGTGACATCAAGACCACACTGCTCCAGGTCTTCTTGGTAAAACATGATGTTTCCTTTCTCCAGATGTTCAAACGCCAGCCTCCCCAGCTTCAGAAGAACTTCCCTGTCAGCCTCCGTCAGCTGTTTCTTGTGTTTTTTCTTCTTCTTTTCCTTGTGTCCCTCATCATACTTATTCTTCCTCTGTGTCTGAACCAGCAGGAAGTGTGAGTACAGGTCAGTCAGGGTCTGGGGCAGCTCTCCTCTCTGGTCTGTGGTCAACATGTGCTCCAGAACTGTAGCAGTGATCCAGCAGAAGACTGGGATATGGCACATGATGTGGAGGCTCCTGGACGTCTTGATGTGTGAGATGATTCTGCTGGACAGCTCTTCATCACTAGATCTCCTCCTGAAGTACTCCTCCTTCTGGGCATCAGTGAAGCCTCGTACTTCTGTTACCCTGTCCACACATGTAGGAGGGATCTGATTGGCCGCCGCAGGTCTGGAAGTTATCCAGACGAGAGCCGAGGGAAGCAGATTCCCCCTGATGAGGTTTGTCAGCAGCACGTTGACTGATGACTCCTGTGTGACATCAGACACAGACTTCCTGTTGTTGAAATCCAGTGACAGTCTGCTTTCATCCAGGCCGTCAAAGATGAACAGAACTTTACAGACAGCGAGCTGCTCTGCTGTGACCTTCTGTAATGTTGGATGGAAAACATGGAGCAGCCTGAGAAGACTGTACTGCTGATCTCTGATCAGGTTCAGTTCCCTGAACGAAAGCAGAACCAGCAGACTGACATCTTGGTTCTCCAAGCCCTCTGCCCAGTCCAGAGAGAACTTCTGCACTGAGAAGGTTTTTCCAACGCCAGCGACGCCGTTGGTCAGAACCACTCTGATGGTTCTCTGCTGGTCAGGTGATGCTTTAAAGATGTCTTCTCTCCATTGCTCAGGTAAGACTTTAAAGATGTCATGGCATCTGATTGGAGTGTCATGGAGGGTCTCCATCTTGGAAGTTGTCTCCAGCTGCCTCACCTCATGTTGGGTATTAACCTCTTCACTCTGTCCCTCTGTGATGTAGAGCTCAGTGTAGATCCTGTTGAGGAGGGTTCCACTTCCTGTTCCATCAGTTCCTTCAGTCACACGTTCACATCTGCTCCTCAGACTGATCTTATGTTGATGTAAAACCTCCTGCAGACCACTATCTGCTGAAAGAGAAGAGACAACGTCAGACTGAAGAAACAGAATCTGAGAATCTGATGATTATTTTCATCAGCTGCAGAAAAACTAAAGACAAACAAAGAAAAGATTTTTAATGTTGTGGTATTTATGATCATCTTAAAGGTCGATGCTGTGTGATGTAACAAATTACACTGTATAAAGAAAGTCCTGGTTTCAGAAGTGATGACATCATCATACAGATGTTCAGTCTCACTTTGTTCAGTGCTGGTCTGACTGGCTGTCTGCAGTCCAGGTCTTGTTCTGGATCTTTGTCCACACTGGGGACAGGAGGAGTCTCCTGATGAACCAGACTGGTCCCAGTATGAGGTGAAGCACTGTCTGCAGAACCAGTGTCCACAGCTGGTAGAGACTGGATCCTTCAGGACGTCCTGACACAGAGCACAGCTGGACAGCTGCTCCTCCACAGACACATCACTCCTAATCCTCCCTCTGTGGACATGAACATATGTCTTTTTAGATTAAAAACTCTTTCAAATCTTTCATTATTCTAACAAAAAGATTTTAACTAAGCCTAACCCTAGATAATTGGATAGCAATTGACTCACTGGCCATTTAGTGAATGTTATGTATGGAGTTGTAATAAGAGAATTACTTGCCATTCAAATAGGGTTATGGTTTTGCCTGTTTTATCATCTTTCAAAAACATAAAAAATTAATGGGTGTAGTTGTGTGCTTCATAGAGCTGTTTAGTACATGCACAAATAAATCTTAATCTGCATATCTTTGCAATAAACTGATATGCTTTGTTACTGAATCATTGATTTTGAGGAAACAAATACCACACAAGTGAAAACATGTCTAATATGTGAGAGCAGCTTCTGTATCAGGTGAGGAACTGAGACAACAAGTCTGACCAATGTAACTGACAGGCGTGAGTCTGTGATTGATGTGACTGATTTTCAACATTATGCTTTAATGAAAGTTTTTCATAAAGAAATTCTCACCATAAGGAGGCATGGACACAGACCTAAAACCAAGAGCCACAACATGAACTGCAACAACATCAAGTCAGGATCTTTTGTATGTCATTCCTTATCTCTCTCTGTTCTCATTTCGTATAATCTCTCTACTGTCAGCTCCCAAAATCACAGACCAAAAATGCTGTGCAAAAATAAGTTAAGGAAGTGTACAAGTTCTCTTACCTTGTAGTTGAAGGTCCAGATTCCTTACTGAGTGCTGGAGGATGATCTATGGACCGGTCAATGTTCAAAGAAATGGATTCTGAAGACTCTTCTCTGTCCCCCTCTTCTTCTACACAATCACTCATCCTCTGGACTTCATTCAGTGTGGGATGTAAACCACTAATTCTGATTGTCAGCTCACAAACACAGGAACTGCACGCAAGACTGAGGGAACAGCAAGTAACACACACACGTGGTCAGTTTTCTCAGGTTAGGTGTAAGTTTAATATGTATTATTCAGCCCATCACAATGTAGTATGAAACTGTTGAGTCCGACTGAGAGAACAGGAAGAACCACTCAGACATTATTTTCTCCTTTTCTTTCAGTGTCTTTTTATGGTCAAAAGTTAATTCTGACTCTTCTTCCCTTCACAGTCCAAAGGGAGAAAACTGACTCAGAGACTTTGACAGTAAAATAACAATAATGTTGTTTTAACACTCACCTGCCTCAGCCTCTAGTTTTCCTTCTTCTGCTCCGTTCACTCAACATGGAGTCTGAACTAACTGACTGAACATCTTCAATGTTCCCTCCCTTGTTCTCATGCACCTGGATCACATGGTCTATGTTGCTCCTCCCCTCTCAATGTACAGGAAATCTCGAGTCTGTCTACATGCATGTTTTTTTTGACCAGTTAGAAATATGTTTAAATTAGTTGTAATTCCATCATTCTATTATTAGTTTATTTTACAGACTTACTTTATAATAAATTATATAAATAATGTTTATTACCATTATAAACAGCTGGCCATGACCCAGCTGATCATCTGGATGTGGATCTTACTGTTGAACAGGTGACAGTGAGTTAAGGCGAACAGCCAGGACTGTGTCCTGTCCCCCGACTCTTCTTCCTTTACATAAACATTGTCATATGCCATCACAGTTCAGTTACCATCCTTTAAGTCCACTGATGATAATAGGCCTCATATCCAGTAAGAAGCAGGACAATGCAGTGGGAGCAGGTAGCCAAAGCAGGTAGTGCCACCACAACAACTCTCTATTTTTACATGAAGCAGAATTTTAAAAGTGATATTATATTTATTTGCTTATTCCAATATTTAATATTTTCATACATAAAGAGTTGTGAATATGTATAGCTTTTTATTAAGAGAGGAATGACATATAGTCCATGCTGTAATTTAGACAGTTACACATTGTTCTTCAGGATCTCAGTGTCGGTATCTTCAATTTGAAATAAAGTAATGGATACTACATTAAAGTACCAAACCTCAGCTTTAATTTGAGCAGGTTTAAATCAATATAGGAAGAACAGTGGCCAAATAAAAGGGTTCAAATTGTTTGAGCTTCCATTGCAGATTTATTTTCTTCAGATCAATAATGATTAAGTTTTAATGTACCTTTATTTTTATTTATACGGTATCTTTTTGGTTAATGTTGAATAAGTCACTGGAGTCACCACATGAAAATGTAATTTTCACTTCCTATTTTTATGTCAGTTACCAAATGTTTGTCTGTGTGACCTAACCCCTGGCTCTGGATAGGGAACTATTCTCAATGACACCGGAAACATCTCTGTGCAACATTTACAGTTGACAAGGCGTTGTCAAGTATTATCTCAGTTTTCTATGTATTCTACGACCCATTTTCTTCATTCATATGTATTTTAATGACTGAAAACTGAAGATAAAGACATTGGTTATGGATTTGAATATATACACTCCAATAATAATCTTTTTAAGAGATTTTCTTTTCTTAGTCTGGGATAAAATTACTTAAGACCAATATTAACACACATAGTATAGACACACATGGTATAAACAAGCGATCCTCAGTTTAAAGCAGCCAAGGCAAATAAGTCTCATGTTATTTCTCATTACTTAGACTGTAAATGTATAATTTCTTTATTTGGACCTGCTCTGTAGCCTTGCATCATAGGAAGTTGACTTGATTTTCAGTCACAGCAACTAAACAGGGAAGTTGAGTAGTTTATTACACATCAGCTCAAATTTATTGACTGAACCATTTTCACTTCACATCACAAAAGATGTCATCACTGCTTCTTGGCTCATTTGGCGAGAAACATTTTCAAGGATTTCACTTTCTGGCTTGTTAACATAGACAGTTATATTATGTTTTTACTTTTCATGAACTGCACTGAAAAATACATGATATGATGTTTTATCTGCTGGAGTTTGGTTTAGCAGAAAGACACTAATGAAATAAGAGGTTTGTTAACTTTAGCAGCTCGTCTGTGGAATTATTCAGCAGTGACATTAAATCTGATATTTCATGGTGCAGCTTGCACATGTTGATAATATAATTACAAGACAGGTGTGGTTGTACAGGAGAAGTTCCTGGTGTGAACGTTCACATTTGATGTAGAAATTCAGCTGAAGATCTTGTTTTGTAAAAGCTTCTGCATTATTGTGTTTGTAAATCCAGGTGAAGAGTTTCATGGCGGTCCGGTCTCAGATGCTACTTCAGAATAGAGAACGGAGTCCCGCTTGTGACAGGTGTGTGTTAGTAAAAATAGAGAAATAGTTGCCGCTGTTCATCATACTATGTCTCTATGTCCTGTTTATTATTTTTTACTAAATATGCCCAGTTAGGATGTTGGAGGTGGGAATGAGTGTATTTCTTGTGGAGTTTGAAAGGCTACATCTACACTACTACGTTTAAGTTTTAAAACTCATCACTTCCGCCTGGTATCCACACTACTCAGGAGTTTTCGAGCATGTAAAACAGACTTTTGGAAACACTGCTGGACCCGTTTTAGTTTGAAAACTCCAGGGTTGAGTCGGAGTCTGATTTGACAGAAATGGAGACCTTTGGAAATGATGATGTAAACACCCGCTGTCGCTCCGATTGGGTCTTATCAGCCATGACTACCAGTGGTGAATACTACATGGATAATGAATTACAAGCATTACTGACCTTGTTGTCTTTGCTACTGCAACTGTTCTGCATTTTAATGCTACAAATGCCATTACTGTTTCTTGTTCATAGTATTTTGTGCAACTAAGCAGCTGCAGAGTAGACAGTCTTCTCCCTGTTTATACCGGCACATGCACGCCCAGTGTAGGTGAATGGTTATGTATGTAGCTGTTTTCAGGTGTTACTATGGATGGAGATGTTTTCGTTTTAAAATGAAAACATATTAGTGTGCACATAGCCTGAGCTAATGGTGGGTTTCCTCTTTGAGATAATGAACATCTTCCACCCATTACTTCTGTGATTTTGCAGTTCAATGCACAAAAATCAACTCCACATTTGATCTTCTCATAAGCTTTAATCATTTGCCCCACCCCCACCCCCATTACACGCTCATGTTTTGAGAGTTTTAAGGTTTCGACAAAAGTATAAGAATTAAAGATGTGCTGGCAAAAACACCCTGACAGACAGTGTTTCTGCTTCACATTAAGTTCAGCTCTGTTGAAAGGCATGAATCTACCTCACAGAGAGCAGCAATCAGAGCTGCAATGGCTTGTGATCCTTTTATTCATACCGTGTCAATCACCATTCGAGCTTTGTCTGCCCTGCTCAGTGCTCCAGCAGAATACATTTCATCATCAGTTATCACCCCACGCTCCAGGAGTTTATCCAAGCAGCTTACATAGAACAGGTTCAGACACACTGTAGATAAACTGTCTACTCTGCGGTCCCAGCCGGGAGCCCCTCCACAAACTCTCATAAGTCAGTTCTGTCTCTCCTGCAGCTGAATGCTGACCATGCCCATCCCCACAGCTATGTATAGTGAATACATTTACTAACACATTTAAACAAACAGATAAATGGTGGACAGTATATGCCTAGTATGTATATGCTTATAAGTAAGGCCTTTATTAAAACAGACTTTAACAATAAAACCTTTAAGATTTAAAGATTATAATAATTACTGGTAATGTGAGAATGTAAAACAGATCCTCATCACACTCCACAGTTTCTGGCTTTTGCGTCACAATTTGAGCTGTTTGGAAAGGTATGGATCCAAATTACGGAGAGCATCAATCAGAATTGAGCTGGCTTCATTTCCCTTTTTTCGCACAGTGTCAATCACGTCTCTGTCACACCGTGGTGAGGTTGTCTTGTCTTGGGTTTGTTTTGTCCTGTCATTTCCTGTTTTATTTTGAAAAATAATTCTCCTCTCGTTTCAGGTCACTTGCCCTTCCTCATGTGTCTCAGTCTGATTGCCCTAAGTGTTTCCACCTGTTCCCTATTTCCCTCCATGTGTTTAAATTGTCTGTGTTCCCCTTGTCTTGTGCCAGAGTGTCTTCGTCCTTGTCCTGCACCAGAGCCTTGATCCATGTTCACAGCCATCGCCATAGTAAGCCGTATTCTCCTCGTGACGAGTGATTTTTTGTTTGTAAATTTGCCAATAGCTAAAGTTCATAGCCCTTTGTTTTTCCTCATTAACGAGTGATTTTTTGTTTGTTAATTCTTTCCATAGTTTAGAGTTCTAGCCCTTTGTTTTTCCTCATTAACGAGTGATTTTTTGTTTGTTAATTCTTTCCATAGTTTAGAGTTCTAGTCCTTTTGGTTTTTCCTCTTTAAGAGTGAATTTTTGTTTGTTAATTATTTCCATAGTTTAGATTTCTAGTCCTTTTGATTTTTCCTCGCTAAGAGTGATTTTTTGTTTGTTTGTTCTTCCATAGATTTGATTCATAGTCCTTCGGTTTTCCTCCATTCGGAGTGTTCTGAGTTTCTCGATTTGTTTCTTTTGATTAGAGTTTTTTCCTCCTCCTGGAGAGGTTTTGTTTCTCTGTTTTCAGAGTTAGTGTCTAGGATTTTATAGCCATTTGGTTATCACTCTGTCTGAGTTCTCAGGAGAATTCAATAAAAGCATCTTGTTATTCTAAATCTCTGCATCTGAGTCCTGCTTTGAGTCTCGGCCTGACAGTACACTCTGGCCAGAATGGACTCAGCAGAGACTGACCAGATAACGGCCGCGCTTCGCGCTCAGGAGACTCGACTCTCCCGCCAGGAGGAATTTCAGATGGCTATGGTCACGCAGTTGGGTCAACTATCATCCCAAGTGCAGGATCTGCTTGGACACCTACAGCAGACCCACAACCCACCAAGTGCGCCGGAGCCTCCAGTCACGGCGGTTGCTCCGGTTCAGGCGGTACCCATTGCCGGAGCAGGGATCAGGCTGGCACCCCCGGAACGCTTTTCTGGGGAACCAGGATTTTGTAAGGCATTTCTCATTGACTGTTCCATTCATTTTGAACATTCCCCCCTTGCATTTACCACAGATCGGTCGAAGATTGCTTTCATGGTGTCTCACCTTACTGGAAGAGCGAGAGCATGGGCCACAGCGGAGTGGGGGCGTGATTCTCCACTTTGCCACTCACTTCCAGAGTTTCAAGCCGCTCTTCAGAAGACCTTTGATCCGGTGTCAACGGACAGAGAGAAAGCTAGGGAATTGAGTGGGTTGAGGCAGGGTAACAACTCAGCATGCGACTACGCCATCCGCTTCCGCACCCTGGCAACGGAGAGCGGATGGAACTCCACAGCCCTCTATGATGTTTTCCTGAAAGGACTGTCGGCTCCCATACGGGAGCTACTGGTGCCCCTGGACCTGCCTGCGGACCTGGATTCCCTCATCGCCCTAGCCATCCGGACAGATAACCGGATCCAAGAACTTCATCAGCATCGAAAGGGCCGACCATCGTCGGAGAGGTACCGGCAACCGCTGGTTCTGGGTGGGCAGGAAGCCCGAGGTCCGACTCTCGAACATCCTCATCCCTTACCCACGGCAGGAGAGGCTGAACCCATGCAGTTGGGCCGGACCCAGCTCACCCCGGCGGAACGACAACGTCGTCTCAAGGAGGGGCTTTGCTTCTACTGCGGGGAATCTGGACATCTGGTGGTCGCCTGCCCAGTCAAGGCAGCTCGGGGGGTGAGCCAGTTCTCAACTTCAGATTCTCGTTCACGCAGTTTGACCGCCATAAAGGTAAAACACAACACCACAGTCATGGAAATGAATGTTTTAATTGACTCAGGGGCTGATGAGAGTTTAATGGATTGGGGATTAGCCAAGAAACTGGGATTGAAGACAGAGGCTATCTCACAACCCATCCTGGCAAGGGCCTTAAATGGGAACGCACTGTTCACCATAGCATACGTCACAGAACCCATAGCCATTACCATGGATAACCACAGCGAATTAATGAACTTTTATTTATTTAACTCACCTGCACGCACCCTGGTACTGGGACATCCATGGCTCACTCGCCACAACCCCCATATAGACTGGCCTACGGGCAAGATCTTGGGATGGGGGGAACTCTGTGAGAGAGAGTGTCTGCAGGACAAGACTCAGGGGAAGGCTACCACTGTCATAAATACTGTTTCTGCTCACCCTGTTACAGACTCCCAGTACCCCGATTTGACTTCGGTACCCAACTGTTACCACCACCTCAAGGAGGTTTTTAATAAAGTCAAGGCCACGTCACTTCCACCTCATCGACCATATGACTGCGCCATCGACCTCATCCCCGGGTCCACTATTCCCAAGGGGCGGCTGTACTCTGTATCAGGGCCCGAACGACAGGCCATGAAGGAATACATAGAGTCATCTCTGAAGGCGGGACTCATTCGCCCGTCTTCGTCACCCGCTGGAGCGGGGTTCTTCTTTGTGGATAAGAAAGACGGGTCCTTAAGACCATGTATAGACTACAGCCCCCTCAATGACATTACTATCAAGAACCGCTACCCTTTGCCCCTCATGTCATCTGTGTTTGATCAATTACAACAGGCCAAGATATTTACAAAATTAGACCTTAGAAATGCATACCATCTGGTCAGGATCAGGGAGGGGGACGAATGGAAAACGGGGTTCAACACCCCTAGAGGTCATTATGAATATCTTGTTATGCCGTTCGGGCTCACTAATGCTCCTGCTGTGTTCCAGGCCATGATTAATGATGTGCTGAGGGACTTCCTTGACCATTTTGTGTATGTGTATCTTGATGACATTCTCATATACTCACCTGACTTGGACACTCATAGAAAACATGTAGCTACAGTACTACAGAGACTACTGAACCACAGACTTTATGTCAAAGCTGAAAAGAGCGAGTTTCACGCCGATACCATCTCCTTCCTGGGCTTCATCGTAGCCCCTGGAAGGGTGCAGATGGATCCGGCTAAAGTTAGCGCTGTGGTCAAATGGCCCACTCCTGATAGCCGCAAGAAAGTTCAGCAATTCCTTGGTTTTGCTAATTTTTACAGGCGGTTCATCAGAGGCTTCAGCGCAATAGCAGCTCCTTTGCACGCACTCACCTCTTCGAAGGTGCATTTCTCCTGGTCCCCAGAGGCAGGAGCAGCCTTCCAGAAGCTGAAGGCCCGCTTCACCACGGCGCCAATCCTCATCATGCCGGACACACGGCGGCAATTCGTGGTCGAGGTGGATGCATCCAACGAGGGTATAGGGGCCGTCCTCTCACAGCGGTCAGAGCAGGATGGGAAGATGCATCCCTGCGCCTTCCTGTCGCGGCGACTGTCCAGAGCAGAGCGCAACTACGATGTCGGCAACCGGGAGCTGTTGGCGGTTAAGGTGGCGCTGGAGGAGTGGAGACACTGGTTGGAGGGAGCTGAGCAACCGTTCATCGTTTGGACTGACCACAAGAACCTGGAATATATACGCAGGGCCAAGAGACTCAATTCTCGCCAGGCCAGGTGGGCGCTGTTTTTTAACCGCTTTTCTTTTTCTCTTTCTTACAGGCCGGGGTCCCGAAACGTCAAGCCTGACGCCCTGTCACGTCTATACGACCCTGAGCCTGTAGCCAAAGAACCAGAGCCTATCCTCCCACTGACCTGTGTGGTTGGAGCGGTGATTTGGCAGATAGAAAAGGAGGTTAAGCAAGCTAATGGTGAGGCTCCGCCACCTAGTGGGTGCCCCGAGAATCGATTATTTGTCCCTGTCGATTTGCGCCCACAGGTGATTCATTGGGCCCACTCCTCGCTGCTTTCCTGTCATCCGGGAGTTCGGCGGACAGTGTTTGCCATCTCTCGGAGGTTCTGGTGGCCATCCATGGAATCGGAGGTCCGGGAGTACGTCGAGGCTTGTTCGGTCTGTGCGAGGAACAAGATGTCCTCCGGGTCACGTATGGGACTGCTGCAACCACTGCCCATCCCCTCCAGACCATGGGCCGACATATCGCTGGATTTCGTCACGGGGCTCCCGGTCTCTCAAGGTAACACCACAGTCCTCACTGTGGTGGACAGATTCTCTAAGATGGTCAGATTTATTGCCCTGCCTAAACTGCCTTCAGCCAAGGAAACAGCTGAAATTATGATTGACCATGTTTTCAAGATTCACGGGTTTCCCAAGGACATCGTCTCGGACCGGGGGCCCCAGTTCGTGTCACAGTTCTGGAGGGAATTTTGCCGGCTCATCGGAGCTAAGGCCAGTCTAACCTCGGGCTATCACCCGGAGGCTAACGGCCAGACCGAACGCCTTAACCAGCAGTTGGAAACCGGCCTCCGATGTCTAGTGTCCCAGAACCCCTCGACATGGAGCAAACACCTGGTCTGGGTCGAGTACGCCCACAACTCCCTGCCCACGTCTGCCACCGGTTTTTCACCCTTCAAGTGTGTTTATGGTTATGAACCGCCTGTGTTCGCTGCCCAGGAGCTTGAAGTCACGGTCCCATCTGCCCATGCCATGATCCGCCGCTGCCGACGCATCTGGGCTGCTGCACGGCAGGTGCTTATCCGTCAAGGGGACCGGACCAAGAAAGCGGCGGACCGCAAAAGGCGACCCGCACCTGTCTACCAGCCAGGTCAAAGGGTGTGGCTTTCAGCCAAGAATCTTCACCTCCGGGTACCTTCCAAGAAACTGGCACCGCGATTTGTGGGTCCCTTCCCCATTACCAAGGTCATCGGTCCTGCAGCGGTGCGGCTCCGCCTGCCTCGCTCCCTCCGTGTTCACCCCACCTTCCATGTCAGTCAGGTCAAGCCGGCCAAGGAGAGTCCCTTGGTTCCGCCCCTCCCGCCCCCTCCTCCTCCTGAGGTGATAGATGGGGGTCCGGTCTACAAGGTTAAACGGCTGCTGGCTGTTCGCAACAGGGGCCGGGGCAGACAGTACCTGGTGGATTGGGAGGGGTACGGCCCGGAGGAGAGACAGTGGATCCCATCACGGTTCATTGTGGATCGTACCCTTATTGCTGACTTTGACCGCGACCTTCCTGGACAGCCTGGACCGTCTGGTAGCCGGTCCTAGGAGGGGGGGTTCTGTCACACCGTGGTGAGGTTGTCTTGTCTTGGGTTTGTTTTGTCCTGTCATTTCCTGTTTTATTTTGAAAAATAATTCTCCTCTCGTTTCAGGTCACTTGCCCTTCCTCATGTGTCTCAGTCTGATTGCCCTAAGTGTTTCCACCTGTTCCCTATTTCCCTCCATGTGTTTAAATTGTCTGTGTTCCCCTTGTCTTGTGCCAGAGTGTCTTCGTCCTTGTCCTGCACCAGAGCCTTGATCCATGTTCACAGCCATCGCCATAGTAAGCCGTATTCTCCTCGTGACGAGTGATTTTTTTGTTTGTAAATTTGCCAATAGCTAAAGTTCATAGCCCTTTGTTTTTCCTCATTAACGAGTGATTTTTTTGTTTGTTAATTCTTTCCATAGTTTAGAGTTCTAGCCCTTTGTTTTTCCTCATTAACGAGTGATTTTTTTGTTTGTTAATTCTTTCCATAGTTTAGAGTTCTAGTCCTTTTGGTTTTTCCTCTTTAAGAGTGAATTTTTGTTTGTTAATTATTTCCATAGTTTAGATTTCTAGTCCTTTTGATTTTTCCTCGCTAAGAGTGATTTTTTGTTTGTTTGTTCTTCCATAGATTTGATTCATAGTCCTTCGGTTTTCCTCCATTCGGAGTGTTCTGAGTTTCTCGATTTGTTTCTTTTGATTAGAGTTTTTTCCTCCTCCTGGAGAGGTTTTGTTTCTCTGTTTTCAGAGTTAGTGTCTAGGATTTTATAGCCATTTGGTTATCACTCTGTCTGAGTTCTCAGGAGAATTCAATAAAAGCATCTTGTTATTCTAAATCTCTGCATCTGAGTCCTGCTTTGAGTCTCGGCCTGACAGTCTCGTGCCCTTTCATCTCTTTTTTGTCCAGGTAACGGCATTTCACTATCATTTATAACCTGATGCTTTAAAAGGATATCCAGGAGGCTGTTTAGAACAGGTTCAGTCACTCTTTTAATGAACTCTGGCCGAGCATCAAATAGCCTGTCCTCTGCTGATATTTCCCGTCTTGGACCTGAAAGAAAACCAGGGAAAAGATTTTTGTTTCTTTTAAATAGACATTCAATGACAAAAGTGCAAAAGAAATTAAATCACTTGTCTTGTGTTCCGAAACAAAAAGTGAGGAAACACATGTTTATCGCAAAATAAATAGATACATTTTAAAATTATTTTCTAATATAGTACCAGTGTTAAGACAGTCTTCAAGATCCCTAGAATTAAGAATACATTCATTTATTGAAAACCTATTTGAAACAATCTTATTTATTTTTTAACCGATAGACTAATTAATGGCCACATCATATCTAGTAATTGACAAGCATGTATAAGCTACAAAAAAACCATAAGAATAACTTCACATACTGTTGGACTCCTGTGATGCTGCTAAGAAGAGACTCACTGCTCTATAGATACTGCTGCTAAATGGACAAGGGGTGGTCGGTCTCAGCCTCAGAGTCTACTAGAATTCAACTACATTAGAGATAAACAGCTAACTAGGTTGAACCGTTACTATCGCTTCCATTGCTCTGCTGCCGGCAGACTGATTCAAGACATTCCATTTCTGCAAGTTTTTCATCTGCTTGTTCAATGGGTATTTGATGGACTACTCCTGCTGACTCCCTTACTAATGTCCACTCTCCCTGTGCCTGCGTGGGTTCTCTCTGGGTACTTTGTGGGGTGTACCTTGTCCTTGCCCAATGTCAGCTGGGATTGGCTCCGGGACCCCCAAAGCTTTAATATCCCTGTTGTTGACACTGTTGGAACAAACACAACCACAACAGGTACACAGTGAGTGAAAAATAATCTGGTTTTGTCTGAGTTAGCTTTATTAAACCCAACAGTAATGATCCCAGATGAGTCTCACCCAGCTGAATATAAACTCATCCTATATCAATAAGCCTGATTAGTGGGTTAGTCAGTGAACTTTGTGATCAACCAGAGCTTTACAGTCTCAAAATGTATAAACAACCTGCCTCTCAACCAATCAGGGTCCTCATTTATAAACAGGACTTGAAAGGGGCGTACGCTGGTTCCCACACAGAAGTTAGGTTCTATAAAAAGAAACTTGATGGAAAGAATGTGTGCACATGTATGGAAACTCTAAAACTGTGTGTACAAACACTTTGGAGACTGGGGAAATTGGTGAATTGAAGCCAGATTGTAGAAATTAAAGGCATCATTATATGTATGATGATAAATAAAAGATATAAAAGTATTCATATAAAAGATATGACAATGCAAATTTCAAATCAAATTCTGCTCAGTGTTTATTTTAGGTGTTGAAATGTGAGGATGATGCCAGGACGTGGCAGGATTCAGGAAAGTCTGGCTTATGCCTTTCTCCTATATTAAGCCTGGATATACTGAGTCCTTTTCACCTCAACCATGTGAACGAGGCTGATCAAATTATAATCAACAGTTGGGAGAAATCCAAGATACTTAGCAACACAACTTAAAACCAACAAAATATAAATGTCAGCTGTTGTCAGTGTTCTACATCACATTGACGTTGGCATTAGATGCTCTGACATTGAATTTTGGTCACCTGACATTACAACCTACAGTCAACCAAACCTAACGATGTTGGTGGCCAGCTGTATGCCTGCTGAGCAAGTACGATTTTAGTTTTCAGCGGTGGCTGCCACACACTCTGCCTTCTCCAGCCATCTCACTTGACACCGGCAGCATTCATTATCAGCTGTGACAATAAGAGACACACCTTTGTGTTTGACTTTGGAGTTAAATACAGTGTGTTTATTGTGTTTTTTAGATATTTTGAGATCAAGTGTGATTTCAAGAGTTATGTATGTGTCTTTAGCGTAAAAAGGCTTTACAAATACCAAGGGCTGAGCTTTGGTCTCTGTGCCTCTGCTGATCGGTCCATACTCTGAGGTGGTCTCATTGACCATTTATGGTTAATTATAGGAGTGTTTTGGGGCATGAGGCTCGCCAAAGTGTACACCTTTTCAAGTTGATTGTGATTCATAATGGGATAATACATAGAGTTATGCGAAAGTATGATAACTTTATGGTGTACATTTTCAGCTTCTGTGCACATATATGGATTCTACACACTGATTTATAGATGAGGCGCCAGATCTCCAGAGAACTAAAGGAACCACTACTACAGGAAGAAGTTCTGCATTTGATCATTGCTATCTTGATATTCCATTACATTTTTTATTTTATCCTTCACTATTCAAGGAGTCATCAAACCCTGTATTATCTCTATCTCTATTAAATGTACATAAATATATATATATGTATATATATATATATACATATATATATATATATATACATACATACTGTATATACAAAATATATACCTACACACATAGACATGAACAGATATGTTCACTGTTGTGTATCAGCAGTTTGCACAATCTGAGCTCCATGCTTTCACAGTTAATAATCTCTACTCAATTATAATATGCAGTGGTTTTTCATTGACTCACATTTTAGTTATTAAGCCACCGGCTAATTGGTAGAGTGGAGATCTAAATGGACTGAAAATGTCACAAATATTTAGTTTATTTGATAAATTGCTTCAGTGCTGTAAGACCATCACCTTCGCACCAAACTCTCTCTCTTCATTACGTCACTAATGTGAATACAGTATTCTGTCCATATTGGGATCCTGTCTGAACAGTGGAGTTAAGCCCAACGCTGAATGACATTCATTTGGTTTCATGTGACAGACATGTTTGTATTCCTGATAGAGTCCTGATGTATTCCTAATTACTGATATCTGACTGTTCTCTCTCTCTCTCGCTGTCAGTCTGTGCAATCCTGACATCTGTCACCGTTCTCCTCTCAATTTCACAGAGGAAAGCAGCTACTGAAAAGGGTGGAGTTTGACTGACTCCACCCCTTTACTTACCTCAGAATCTCCAGTCTACAGTCTGGATTCTTAAGAAAACCACGCAGCTCCTTCACTCCTGAATCCTGCAGTTTGTTGAGACTCAGCTGAAGTTCTCTCAGGTGGGAGGGGTTGGACTTCAGAGCTGCAGCCAGAGAAGAACAGCTGATCTCTGACAAACTGCAGTTCATCAACCTGAATAAAGAAATAAAACACGTAGGTTATTGGATGAACCATTTGTCTATCACCATCTATCATGGGCTAACACTTCTCACTGTCGTCACACCTAAGACACGCCCATAGCTGCCAGTAGATCCTCCCTCATGAGACACTAATTGGTCCAAACCACTGGTTCAGCCACAAGCAAATAGCTTGGATCGTGGCAAAATGAATTCCCAGTTGTAAGGAATCCATTGGCCTAATTCATGATTGAAATGGATCATACTTTAAATATTCACAACTGATCTAGTGAAATGCTCTTGCTTGGTCCTGTCTCTATCCTTCAGATCAGCTCAGGAAATCTAAAACTAAACTTCACAAATTAAACTGAACAAAAACTGTTTAATGCCAAATTACAGATGATTTTTGGAATACTTTGGAAAATTATCAGCAGAAATATATAATAATTCTCAGTCTGTTGATTAAATGGGAAATGATGATATGAAACAATCAGAATTTAAAATGTAATTCATTCATTTAAAACGAATGGATTCAAGTTAAGTGTGAAGATATAGTAAATTAGGTTCAGCTGTGGGTTTAAGATATAAGATCTACAACAGTAAGAGCGTGAACTGACCTCAGAGTCTCCAGTCTACAGCCCGTACTCCCCAGAAAATCACACAACTTCTTCACTCCTGAATCCTGCAGGCCCCAGTTTTCACTCAGGTGCAGTTGTCTCAGGTGGAAGGGGTTGGACATCAGAGCCGAGGCCAGAGAAGCACAGCTGATCTCTGACAAACCGCAGTGCATCAATCTGATAAAGAATAAAATATGTAGATAAAATCATTGATAATCAATCAGATATGTCCTAATCAACAAGCTTTTCTCTAAAGTGAGTAGAGTGACTTTGTCCTTCTGTTATTGTGGCTCATCATAATGATATGACTGGTTAGCTCTCCAATCAATCGGAGAGCTTGTTAGATCCCATGGCCAATTGGGATTGTTTAGCCTGGTTTTACCAGGACTGAAGGCCCAGAGTGTCATGGAAAGGCTGAATGGAGAAGCTAAATGACTAAGCTAATTTATTAGCTAATGGGAAAATGAAAAGCAATTGGAAAAAGGCAATGGAACTTTAAGAGGGAATCCAGTTAAATCTTATGTATTTATTGATGAATTATTTATCATTATCATTCATTTATAATTCTTTTCACAATTATATGGGCCAATTAAAATATATAATTATGGAATACTTTGTTACTTTCCTGTGACATCCCTGGTCCTCCATACCTTACCGACTAAAGGAATATAAACAATGGAGGAATGGACAGACAATGGGACTTAGGCCTCCTTTAGGGTAGGGAGTCACCACTGCTTCACTGGTTTATGGGTAGATATTAATAAATTATATTTTTATGACCTCATGTTTAGTACAAAATGGTCTGTATGGTTGAATTTTGGAGACTCACAAATCTAACAAGGTACAGAATGTCAATATTGACAAAGGTTTAAGCATTTAAATCTTTGTAACACCTTCGTAGAAACTTTGTACAAAGAAAACTGTATGTTTGTAATTGGTTCACCGAACAAATGGGTTCCAATAGGTTCCACTAGGTTTTAGGATATCTTCTGTATGTTGTGATAAAAATGTATTTACTTTTAACAACTAACACTGGACTGAGAGAAATACCAGTGTATAAAGTGAAACCGAGGAATAATTCTCATTCTAACAGAAGAGAAACTGGAAATATGTAACAATGACAATTTAAAGTGTCATTAATTCATTCAAAAGTAATGGATTCAACTTATATATAAAGCTAAATTAGGTTCAGTTGTGGATTAAAGATATAAGATCTACAACAATAAAAGTGAGTGAACTGACCTCAGTGTCTTCAGTCGACAGTCTGGACTCTTCAGAAAACCACACAGATGCTTCACTCCTGTATCCTGCAGCTTGTTTCCATTCAGGTCCAGTTCTCTCAGATGGGAGGGGTTGGACTTCAGAGCTGAGGCCAGAGAAGAACAACTGGTCTGTGACAAACTGCAGCGCTCCAACCTGAACAATGAATAAATCGATAGATAAAAGTCGATAAAAATCATTAATCAATCAGATATGTCCTAAAAGTTCAAATCAGTAGCTGGAGTACTAGTTTTACAACATGTGGTTGATAAATAGCTTTGCTGTGCACAGAACTGTGCTTTAGGTGCCTGCTGCTGGCGGGTTGTGGCATATGCCATTGTGTCTTGCACTTTTCATATATCCAAAGCCACCACGCTGCTAAAGGAGGTATTTCCTGTCATTAGTCCCATCTCCCTATTTGCCCTGTCATTTAATAAATTTTCATCAATTCACTGGATAAAGGAACCTCATCTCAGTTGATATATTTTATGAACAATAACAGTGTTTTTAACAGTTTCCAGCCGGACTCGGAGCTCTTAATTGTACAGAGACAGCGCTTGTTAAGCTTAATGACCTACTGCTCACTACAGACAGAGGTGACTGCTCCATTTTAGTTCTTAGATTTAAGGGCCGTGTTCAATACTGTCAATTGTGGCATCCTCTTACACTTAGAGACATGTTATTCAAAGTCAACAATGTTTTTTTCAATCATTTTTACGCTGACGACAATCAGTTATAAATGCCGTTTAAACCACAAATCCTAGCATCCTAGCTATCCCTCATTTTGCCTCTCTGATATTAAATCCTGGATGTCCCATAATTTCCTTAAATTTAACAACGATAAGTCAGAGATCATTTTGTTTGGTCTACCTGACTCTATCAGCTCTGTCAGGGCGCATGTAAAATAATACACTGACGTAAACATTACCTGTACTGCTGTAACATCCAAGTCAAACCAAACGGAGTAAATTAAAAAACGTTACACATGAACAAAACATTTAACATTTGCCAGTTATATGAAGTTACAGTATTTATTTAATCCTACAAAAGCACAAGAAGAAAAGTAAGACCATTGTAAACTAAATACAATATATTGTAATATAATAATGTAATTCATTCATTCAAATTTAATGGATTCAATTTATGTATTAAGATAAATTGGATTAATTTGTGGATTAAAGATATGAGATCTACAACAGTAACAGTTAGTGAACTGACCTCAGAGTCTCCAGTCCACAGTCTGGACTCTCCAGAAAACCACACAGCTGCTTCACTCCTGGATCCTTCAGCTTGTTTTCACTCAGGTCCAGGTGTCTCAGGTGGGAGGGGTTGGACTTCAGAGCTGAGGCCAGAGAAGAACAGCTGATCTCTGACAAACTGCAGTCTGATAATCTGTATAAAGAATAAAAGATGTGACTTTAGAAGTTCCTGCTTGAACCCATTCAATGCTTCATCATCTGTTCAGCGCTGAAGAAGGTTTAGAAAATAGAAGTTTAAAAAATGGAAACTCCAAACACATGTCAACACAGATTTATAACATGCTACTGACCTCTGTAAATACAAGAGAAATATCAAATCAGACATGTTGGAATAAAATCCTGTTCATTACTTAATTTATTACACGACCTTCTTCTTGACTTTGTTAGCTGAGTATGTTTGTGTAATTAAACAATGTTAAAGGAGAAGTTCACATGTTTGTATTAAACAACGGTCAGATGTCACATGTAGATTAAAAGAGGTGTTGGAAGCATTAATCCTTCCTGCTGTCCACTGACTGTGAAGTGGTCTCTTACTAACACATCTACACTGTAAGAAATGTCCTCCAGTTTCCTGTAAGAAAACGTTTTATGGTGTCATAAATAATCATCATTTAGGTGACTTTAGCTAAGTCAATATTTGTTTGTTGCAGAAAGATGCAGCTTTTGTCATATTCAAATAAGCAGCAGTACCAGAAGATTTGTGAGTTTGTTACAGTTTGATTTTCATCAAGTTTCTTTGTTTAAGAGAAAAATATTTTTTTCAAAAACTATGTACATCCTCTACTACTCTAAATCACAAACATTATAACTGGGTTCACCTTTCTTCTTTTCGTACTTATTACAACAGAGAGTCCCTTCTTTTCCTTTTCCCCAGTTTATTTTTTAATCCTCACACAGAAATCCTAAAAATGAATGAACCAATGAAAAACTGAAACATCAAAGATTTTAACTCAATATATAGAAGAAAAACAACACAACAGCTCCAGTAAGTGAACAGACCTCAGAGTCTCCAGTCTACAGTTTGGACTCGCCAATCCACCACACAGGATCTCCACTCCTGGATCCTGCAGTTTGTTTCCACTCAGGTCCAGTTCTCCCAGATGGGAGCGTTTGGACTTCAGAGCTGAGGCCAGACAGGAACAGGAGGTCTCCGAGAGCTCATGTGCAAAAATTCTGTGATTAGAGAAAATATAAAATCTGTGAGAATAACATCAGACAATTGTAATAAAAAATACATTCAATGCATATGATGACAAAATATTTTATTAACATCTGCTCCTTCCATCCATTGATCAGCTAATCTTATGTTATTGTGTTTGACATGAAACGATAATTCTCATTCTCTCTCAAACCTGCAGCGTTTTAATCTTTGTTTTACTTATAGATGAAGGAAAGAAATTGATGTTGCATTTATGCTTCCATAATTTGATTTTATCCACAGAGTTAGAATGAGACCAATTTGTTCTTTGATGTCTATTAATTATAAATTTACTCCAGAATTTTTTTGTCTTTGTATAGTTGGAGGAAATTTTGAAAAGTTTTATTGGCAAATCAACTCATTAATTTGGTCAATGCACAGATGCTTTATGACAGAGCTGTGTATAAGTGACTGTCGCCTGCATAGTTGTGGTAAGCAATATGGTTATTATGAATAATTTGGCCTATCAGGAGCATTTTGAGGTTAAATAGGAGAGGTCCACACATCATGCTAGCTCGCTCAGACATTTTGTTGTCAATGGAACAAAACAGTCCCTATTTTGGAGATGTGAACTGAACCAATCTAAGACAATGCCGGAGAGTCCAAGTTGTATCCAACTTCCAATCCAGTCTTCCAGTCTGTATAGTAGTATTGAATGATCAACAGTGTCAAAAGTAGCATTGACATCCAGTAACAAAAGGACTGCAATTTTGGCTGAGTAAGTGTTCATGCGGATGTCATTTAGGACCTTAATGGAAGCCATTTCTGTGCTGTGGTGGAGTTGATAACCTGATTGAAATTTCTCTAGAAGACAATTTGAAGCTATGAAGGGTAGATTTGAGTCTATAGTTGCTAGTTACAGAGGCATCCAGTCCAATCTTTTTTAGTAGAGGCTTAATAACTGCAGTTTATAAGGCTTTTGAGAAAATGTCTGATTGGAGGGAGCTTTTCACAGTTTGTTGGAAGGGTGTCAAGGCGGCGTGTTGATGGCTTACGATGTTGTAGAGTTTCCTCTAGAATTTTGTAATCAATACCATTGAACTGGGCCATGATTATCTAGTTACCAAGAGTAATTAATAACACGGTCAGACACATTAAAATTGTAGCAGAATCAGGAATATCATCTTTTTTATTTCTTCAAAACCTACTGTCTACATTAACCACAATGCAACTCAACTGCCAACAGTGGAGTGTGAGATTGTGATAGATAGATAGATAGATAGATAGATAGATAGATAGATAGATAGATAGATAGATAGATAGTCGTATTTTGGATTACAAGAGGCACCTCTTGCCTGCCTAGCCTAGGTGGGGCTACAGAGGACTGGTAAATTCACTTCTTTCTAACTCCACACCGCCAGATTTTTTTTTACTTTTCAAACTTGTAGTACTCAGACCCAACAGATGCTGACTCAAGTGACATCATTTGAGGACATTTATAAGGCTTTACACAGCTGGCTGTGGAGAC
Source organism: Seriola aureovittata (assembly GCF_021018895.1). Classification (NCBI taxonomy): domain Eukaryota; kingdom Metazoa; phylum Chordata; class Actinopteri; order Carangiformes; family Carangidae; genus Seriola; species Seriola aureovittata. Next base: position 22,469,121 of record NC_079383.1, read on the forward strand.
AGTAAAGGTTTTATACTGCTTTTTCATTCTCATATGCAGTCTTACTCCCCAACACCTGGAAACACACACTGATGTTTAAGGTGAACGTGGTTGCTCTTTCATTTCTTTCATCAGGTTTGCATAAACCCAAAAAGACTCATAGTAACAAACAGGGTTAACAAACAAATGTAGAATGGAATAATTATTACAAATACACCAAATAGTATTATTGACTAACTAACAACAATGACAGCTATCTGACAAATCTACATTTCGGGCTCTCACAGTATTTACAACACCTCAACACCTCAAATTTTAGCTATGTAAAACTCAAAAAACTAATGAGAATAATTTAATGCTGTGTATATCTGAATTTGATTAAAATACTAATCTAATCTACTGATTGATAATGTTGATGATTATGTTTGGACTCACCGAGCCTTCCTGCAGTTCCTCACAGCTGGGATCAGTCTCTGTCGTCCCTCCTCTGATGTGTTGAACTCCTTCAGGTCCAACTCATCCAGAACCTCCTCTGACATCTGCAGCACATAGGCCAGAGCTGAGCAGTGGATCACAGAGAGTTTCTTCTCTGATCTGTTCTCTGACTTCAGGAACTCTTGGATCTCCTGATGAACTGAGTGATCCTTCATCTCCATCAGACAGTGGAAGATGTTGATGCTTCTGTCAGGAGAGATATCATCTCTGCTCATCTCCTTCAGGTTGTTGATGGCTCTCTGGATGGTTTCTGGATCGTTCTCTGTCTGACCCAGCAGACCTCCTAAGAGTCTCTGGTTGGACTCCAGAGAGAGGCCATGAAGGAAGCGAACAAACAGGTCCAGGTGACCGTTTCTACTTTGGAGGGATTTCTCCATGGCTGCCCCCAGGAAGACATCCAGGGATGAGTGTTTATAGTCTTTTCCCAGAAAGTCCTTCAGGACCTCTGTCTTCCTGTTGGTGTAACAGTGGAACATGTAGACTGCAGCCAGAAACTCCTGAACGCTCAGATGAACAAAGCAGTAGACTGTTTTCTGGAAGATCACACTCTCTCTTCTGAAGATCTCAGTACAAAGTCCTGAGTACACCGAGGCCTCTGTGACATCAAGACCACACTGCTCCAGGTCTTCTTGGTAGAACATGATGTTTCCTTTCTCCAGATGTTCAAACGCCAGCCTCCCCAGCTTCAGAAGAACTTCCCCGTCAGCCTCCGTCAGCTCCTGTGGACTCGTCTCACGTCCCTCATGGTACTTGTTCTTCTTCCTCTGTGTCTGAACCAGCAGGAAGTGTGAGAACAGGTCAGTCAGGGTCTGGGGCGGCTCTCCTCTCTGGTCTGTGGTCAACATGTGCTCCAGAACTGTAGCAGTGATCCAGCAGAAGACTGGGACTTGACACATGATGTGGAGGCTCCTGGACGTCTTGATGTGTGAGATGATTCTGCTGGACAGCTCTTCATCACTGGATCTCCTCCTGAAGTACTCCTCCTTCTGGGCGTCAGTGAAGCCTCGTACTTCTGTTACCCTGTCCACACATGTAGGAGGGATCTGATTGGCCGCCGCAGGTCTGGAAGTTATCCAGACGAGAGCCGAGGGAAGCAGATTCCCCCTGATGAGGTTTGTCAGCAGCACGTTGACTGATGACTCCTGTGTGACATCAGACACAGACTTCCTGTTGTTGAAATCCAGTGACAGTCTGCTTTCATCCAGGCCGTCAAAGATGAACAGAACTTTACAGACAGCGAGCTGCTCTGCTGTGACCTTCTGTAATGTTGGATGGAAAACATGGAGCAGCCTGAGAAGACTGTACTGCTGATCTCTGATCAGGTTCAGCTCCCTGAACGAAAGCAGAACCAGCAGACTGACATCTTGGTTCTCCAAGCCCTCTGCCCAGTCCAGAGAGAACTTCTGCACCGAGAAGGTTTTTCCAACGCCAGCGACGCCGTTGGTCAGAACCACTCGGATGGGTCTCTGCTGGTCAGCTGAGACTTTAAAGATGTCGTGGCACCCGATTGGAGCATCATAGAGGGTCTCCATCTTGGAAGTTGTCTCCAGGTGAATCACCTCATGTTGGGTATTAACCTCTTCACTCTGTCCCTCTGTGATGTAGAGCTCAGTGTAGATCCTGTTGAGGAGGGTTCCACTTCCTGTTCCATCAGTTCCTTCAGTCACACGTTCACATCTGCTCCTCAGACTGATCTTATGTTGATGTAAAACCTCCTGCAGACCACTATCTGCTGAAAGAGAAGAGACAACGTCAGACTGAAGAAACAGAATCTGAGAATCTGATGATTATTTTCATCAGCTGCAGAAAAACTAAAGACAAACAAAGAAAAGGTTTTAATGTTGTGGTATTTATAATCATCTTAAAGGTCGATGCTGTGTGATGTAACAAATGACTCTGTATAAAACAACAGGTCCTGGTTTCAGAAATGATGACATCATCATACAGATGTTGAGTCTCACTTTGTTCAGTGCTGGTCTGACTGGCTGTCTGCAGTCCAGGTCTTGTTCTGGATCTTTGTCCACACTGGGGACAGGAGGAGTCTCCTGGAGAACCAGACTGGTCCCAGTATGAGGTGAAGCACTGTCTGCAGAACCAGTGTCCACAGCTGGTAGAGACTGGATCCTTCAGGATGTACTGACACAGAGCACAGCTGGACACAGAGACATGGCTCCTCCTCTTCCTCTTCCTGTGAAGACATTTCTTTATCACTAATATGTCACAGTCACAGGTCATTATTTGTGTTCTGATTGGTTGCCAACCTCAAGAGGGCGGGTTTTAAGGAATACGAGCCAGACTGAGGGCAGTAGACAGTAGAGGAGGAGACAGAGAGAACAGGTAGTGGGAGAAGAGTGGCGAGCTGCTTCTTGTTGAGACCTTGATGGTCAATGAATGAAAACCTTGAAGGATTTTGTTTTAGTTTCGTGCATGTTTCTGTCTTTTGTGTGATTGGTTGGTTTTGGATGTGAACCTACAGAGAGTTTTATGAATCTGGCTCCTGTGCCATCTCACCTGTGGCTGTGTGTTTATAAACCTGGAGAGGGCCAACGGTTTAACAGGAGGGACTCACATGTAAATACACACATGTACATGAACACGCACTAACAGCCACACCCGCTGGGCCGGTTGCCAAAACAAAGAACAGATTGCAACACGCTCAGAGGCGTGTGGCTTAGTTCTCTGTTCAGGCCGCCATTACCTGACTATTTGTTTGCTGCTGTATTATTGTTTACAGAACCTTTAATTCTCTGTCATGTCGATCAGCTGCAGTAAAAAATATGGAAAAGAAAAAAGTAAAAATGTTCTTTGTTCAGATACTTTCACTAACTAATAACTAACTAATAATCTCAGCAGTCATTATAAATACACTGATAAAGAGAACCACATTAAACACTGTTACAGCGGCAGTTTAGAGGTTCAAAGGTTTGTAACAGTTCACTTACTGTGTGTCTGAGGGTCCAGGTTCATCACTGAAGCATGGAGGATTTCCTTCTAACCGGTCACTCTTCATAGACAGACAGCTGGGTACAGGAGGCTCTGCTCCGTCCTCGTCTTCCTCCACATCATTCATCTTCTGGACTTCAGTCAGTCTGAGAGGGAAACCAGTAACACTGACTGTGAGATAACACACACACAAGAATCTCATGCGGGACTGAAAACAGAAAGTACGGTCACAAGTTTTGAATCTCCTCCCTTTTTTTCAGTGTCTTTGTGTGGACAGAAGTTCATTGAGACTCTTCTTCCCTCCTCGGTCCACAGGGAGAAACTCACTCAGAGACTTAAAAAGACAGTAGACAGTAAAAGACGACAGTAAAATAATAATAATAATAATAATGTAGGATATTAACACTCACCTGCCTCAGGCTTCAGTTTCCCTCCTGCTCTGTTCAGTTAAAATGGAGTCTGGCCGCGCTGACGGAACACTTTCAGTTTCAGTAGATCCTCGCCACATTACGAGAAATGGTAGCCTTCTGTGTGTGTGTGTGTGTGTGTGTGTGTGTGTGTGTGTGTGTGTTTTATTTATTAAACTTATCTATTTATCCGACTAAGTTCCTTTCCAAATAAAAGCATTGCAACCAAATACACTAAACAACACAAACTTCACATATATTTAGAAACGAAACAAACCACATATGAAGGTTATTTACAACTGTCCCTCAGATTCAGAAGATATCAGACTCCTGTATGTTCTTCTCTGTCTCTTCTATCTTTTCCTTTTCGTTGTAGCTACAGTTCAACCTTATGATGGTTTGGTGATTTACTTCAACTCTGAATCTAATACAACCTTAAAGCTACTTGAGGGGAAACTGGATTAAAACAATGAATAAAGCTTCCTGTCTTGCCGGCTGAACTTGATTTTTATGTTGATGTGTTTTAGTTGTGTCTCTATGTGTGTCATCTGTCTGAGGGCAGATGAGACAAAAACACACTATATGTTTGAGTCTCAGCTGATTGTTGATGCAGGAGCACCACCTGCTGTCCAAACCAACAAACTACCAGCTGAAGTCATATTCCTATTTATCTGTGAATATTGACATAAATGTCTCATTTAAAAAAAGAAAGAGTTAAGGCTGGGAAGCCAGAGAAACATAAATAATGAAAATAAACAATAAAGATAAATATTACTTTGTGGTTCTCCAAAGACCCATGAGGTTAGTCTTCTCTAAAGCGCCTCCGCCTTTGATTCAACTCAAACTGGCAGTTAAGGTGGTTTTAATCTTCAGAAATGGATTTTCCATGGGGATTAGACAAAGTGAGACTTAATCTGGTCAAGTTTTATTAAAGGTCAGAGTTTTTTTAAGGCGGAAAATGAAGCCAAAGAGAATAAAAACTGTTAAAGACAGAACTTTACACTTTGACTTTTCGGCATCTTCAATTTCACTGGATTAGTTGTCATAATATCAGTTACATGACTAACTTGATGCTGGATTCAGATTGGATGAAATGCTGATGAAATGTTAGGCTACATCAAGTGCATCTTAAGGTTCAAAATTCTGAACAATCTCATAGTGAAGTCAGTTTGCATCTTATAGACAGATATATAGATAGATAGATGCTTTATTTAAAATTCATGTGTTCATTAGCTCTGATAATAATAACAACAGCTCTAATAATAATAACAGTTAATAATAAATAAATAATAATAATTAAATTAGTCCACACCCCTTGGCTGAGTTGTTGTATAGCCTACATACCTACTGTATGTTTAATGTTCAACAAAGTCATGTATTAATGTTATTTCTTTAAGAAATATCTGTCCCTAATTTTTGGAATTTATTAAAGGGCAACAGTGCCCCTTAAATTAAATGTAAACCTAAGTGTTGAGCCCTGTATGTGATTTAAATTCGGTTTTGTTATTCATTCTATCACTTCCATTAAAAACTATGCTTGTTGGCATGAGCTATACCAATAAAGTTAATTAAAATTATACTAAATATTGCTCTCCGCCCCAGATGTTTAAAACTCCTCTTCCTCATCTGCCACGTTTTTGCTCCTTTCCAAAGAAAGCGACGACACTGGGAAGCTGTACGGGAATACGATTAGTCCAAAATCACGAGATCCCGCCTTTAGCCCCGCCCATATGCTGACTGTGCGGCTCTGATTGGTGGAATCGGACGTCAGTCACCGTTACTATGGACTTTGGCTTTGCTGGTATCCAAGTGAGGACGTGATTTTGGTCAACTCATAGTTTCATCAATGAGGAGCGGAGAGCAGAAAACGAGCAGGACCGTCCGCTTCGTTCACGTTCTTCACGTAATAACAGCTAAGTTAGCTTCTTAGTTCGTAGCTGCATTAGTAAGAAAAAAAACCCCGCGAAGTGGGAATGGCCCAGAGGAAGAATCCCAAAACCCACCCAAAAAAAGGTCAGTAACGTTACGCTTTTCTTGCTGCACTTCGCGACGTTTTTTTTTTACGTCTTCTGTACAAATTTCCATTTAATCTTCTGCAATGTGAAGTTGTTTTTCCCATCCGCTGGACGTGTGTGTTCAGTAAAAGGAAGCTCTTCACTGATGCTAACACACCGACATGTTATCCGACAACGGGCTTCGGCTTTCTGAGCCGGTTCGCCCCGAGATTCCCACGGTCTTCTCCGGGCGAGAAGGCGTCGCGCAGCGGCGTCTAGAAGCAGCGTTACCCAGCAGTTAAAACTAAATGTCTATTAAAGTCGATATAGTTTGTGTATTTTTTACCTACGCCGAACCGAGGAGCTGTTTTTATACGTTCGTGTAAATTTCCCGATTGGTGTGTTTTTAAGGTTTTTGTCCCGACAGTGAATAATAACGTATTTAACAGACGTAAATTTGAACGGTGTCTTGTTTGACGTTCGCGGGCTAGTTTAGCTTTTTCTTGCTAGCTGTCGGAACATCCAAAATATAGAATATATAAAGTCAATTTAACGACATGATTGAGATTAAAACGAGGGATGCTCTGTATGATTACCAGCTTGCTTGTCCAGCGGTGTCATGGAAGTGGCCCTGTAAATGATGCTAAGCTAGCCTAGCTAGAGAGGCTAACAGAGGCTAATAAATTACATTTTAAACAGACAGCAGTTAGCTGTTGATATTCCTGTGATGTGTGTGTGTGTGTTTTTAACAAGGTCCAGGGATGGAGCCGAGATCAAACCCGGTTAAACTCACTTTATCTCCACCTTTACAAGCCTGACATGAAGCTTTAAGGTTATTCTATAATCATTACATAGTTTAATCGTCATTATTGATTAATATAGCGAGGGGAAAACACATTCTTGTTATTGTTAGTATGTCAGTGGTAGTCTTGGGTTCGATGACCTTATCATACTTGTTTGCATTTACATCAGATGTGTTGTGATATTTGCACAGTATCCTATTAAAATAAAATGATGACATTCATAGTTTAAACTTGTGGAAATGGAAATACTCTTTTGATAATGATCAGTGGAGGAACAATAGTTTATTTTATTTATTTTATTCACTGATTCGTTGCTGTATCTGGGCAATTTACATCATCAAATACAGAGATCTCTATAGTAGGCCTAGTACTAGTAATGGATGTGTCATGCATCCATAAATAAATAAAGTTAGTTATTAGCATTTGCATCAGTGATTTTAAAAGTCAGGGCGGTGTGCATTGATAATGATAACAATAATAATAATAATAATACATTTATTGATATAGCACCTTTCAAAAACAAAGTTTCAAAGTGCTTTACAATAAAAACAGAAATGCAAATAATAAAATCAAACAAAAGTCCGTAAGTGAGCTCCAAAGCCGAGAGGGAAACTTGAAGTGCACATCACCTCTGCACCACTGACCCACCTGCAAATAACCAAAGCAGGCGGGTGTCCTGCAAACACTGAGTCAGGTTGTTCTTGTTCAACATGTGATACAGACCAGACCTCACACAGCTTCATGTTGTGTTTGAGCCCCTCCGAGCTTTAGACTGCAGCTTGAAGCACCAATTGTCAAGATCCTCTATAAAAACTGACGCTAAATGTGTTGAAACTTATCTTTATCACAAAACGTGTTTTCACTCTCTGCCCTCAGTAGTTGCTTCTGTCACAACACATGCAAGTAACGCAGCAGGAAGGAGTAACGCACATATAGATCTACTTTGCCTGTGAACAGTGTGTTCTGTCAGTCCCGACTCTCAGGTCAGACCAACTATATAATGTATGTTACTCCTAATAGGTAATACTGCATGATGTGCTCTTTATTTCAAGTAAATTTTGATGCGTATACTTTTGTCCTTTTATTAAAGTAACACTTTGAATGCAGGACTTTTACCTTTAACAGAGTATTTCCACACTGTGGTATTGATCCACCACTGGAAAAAAGCAAATTGATAACATTATCATGGGCTCTGAGGAATTATAAATAGACTAAATGATCAGTTGATAATAAAAATAATTGTTGCTCTAACAGCTGTAATATGGTGATAGTCTGCTGTGGTGAAGTAAAGACTTTCTGTTTCTTTAGTTAAAGTGACATATCGCACAGCTGAGAGACAGTAGTTATGTGTGTGTGTGTGTGTGTGTGTGTGTGTGTGTGTGTGTGTGGTGTGTGTGTGTGTGTGTGTGTGTGTGTGTGTGTGTGAACAAACAAGTGTCAAGGTTATTTGGTGGGTTATTCTGTCCTCTCTGGCATCTGACACACACACTGAGCGTCCCTGGGTTTGTCAGCTCTAATAATAGTGTGGATCAGGTTCTGGACTAGACTGCAGCCGGTCACAATCACTGGGCTGCTGGGAGGAAGAGGAGGAAGAGGAGGAAGAGGAGGAGTCTGTCTGTCGTTCTCCTGCAGTAGTTCACCTCTTCTTTCTTTTGGATGATCAGTAATTTGGAATACTTGTTCTTCCGGATTGTTTTTATCACCTTTCGTCAGTTCACCAATGTTTTACTTTTACTTTTTAAACTTCTATTTTGTGTAGTTGTCTTAAAGTACTTTGGGATCTTTTTGAAAAGATTGAAATAGTTATTTTTCATTCGTTTTTATTTGATCTCAATCTTTGTCTTTTCCTTTTTTTTTTATTGTCTTTCCGCTTGGTTTTATCTTGCAGGTCCTTCACCTTCATATTCTAAAACAAATATCTTTGTTTATTTTGATGGTGGTTTTTGTGCGAGCCACTGTGCATCACTAGTTGAGAGGGTTTGTCTTCAGTTGTCCCGGTCTGGCTTTGTTCGGGTCTTGCTTGGTCCTGTTTTTGGGTTCAGCTGAGACCTGAGAAGGTCCATGCAGCGCTACCGCCAATATGGCGCCTCCTACTCCCCCTCCTCCTCCTTGCACTCCTCGGCTCCTGCAGAGGAGGTGCAGGCTGAGGAGGAGGTGTACACTGAAGAGGAGGTGTATGAGGACGAGGAGCCGCTGATAGAGGAGGGGGTGCAGGATGTGGTCCAGGAGACAGGTAGGAATGAGTATGAATGAGGTTTGGCCTGGTTTGGTTCAGTTTGGACTTGGTTCTTATCTGGCCTGGTTTGGCTCGGTTAGGAGATGCTAATGAGGAGGAGGTCCCACAGACGAAGGAGGAAGTAACACCTGCTGTTTCTGCGACAGGTAGGAAAAGGTTTATGAGCTTGGTTTGGCATGGATTGGTTTGGTTTGGCATGGTTAGTGTTTGGATGCTGGATAACTGAAGCACTTGTTTCTTGATATAATTTGGTTTGTTGAGTTTTTAATTGACTTGGTTTGATTTGGTTCGACCTTAGACTCAAAACTTAGTACATCCTGTAGCTGATTTTCACAGTAAAAGCCCTCCAGTGAGAAGAGTAGTGTATGGCTTTTACTTATTATAAAGTAGCCACAGAAAAATCCTGGTTTTTCAGGGCATGTTTAGTTTTTTGGGAGGATTTGGAGTTTGAGGCCAAACGTGGCTCAGTATGAATTTGGACTGGCATGGTTTGTTTTTTTACGTTGAGCTAAGTGGCCTTCTAACAGCATTAACCAATCACAGCTGAGCAGATAGAGTTGTAAATAGGAGAAGCTGCTGGTATCAGACATGTTGTTCCCCACTGAAACAGGCGTCTCCTGGATCATTAAACAAGACTAAAGGTTCATGTTAATGTCATTCATTTTAATTCAATCAGCTTTGTGTCTTAGAAGTCAGGATTTTTCTGTTGATTTGGGTTGGTGCGTGGCTCTTTATGAGCCTTGGCTGCCATTAGACGTGTTTTTTTTATTTGCACAAACACAACAGAATTAAACTGGATAATAGAAATAAAACAAATGTTGCAACAATTATTCAATTAATTGATTTGTATATTATCAAAATTATATTTTGATAATCTATTCATTGACGCAGACTTACCTTAACTAAAAGGTAAAAAAAAAACTAAACTAAACCAATAAATACGACATGTTTCACCAAAAACAAAGAAAATAAATGACAACAAGAAACACACAAAATGAACACAGGAGATTATAAAGTGTAAAAAGAAAAAACTACAGATATAAAAAATAAAAAAAAGACACAATTATACACAATCAATATCTAATTAGACATCAGGAATATCGTGATCATGATTTTATTTTGTAAGGAAGACGAGGATGTTCAACCTTTCTGATTTAATGAGAATTAATTACGAATCAAATTTGAAGAGGCTGTTTAAAGACAAAGGGAGTTTGAGAAAATTATTTCCAAATTAACCCAGAATCAGAAACTGATTTTTTAAAAATGTTATAGAAATGCATCTTGGGAAGAGAACAAGAACAGAACCAAGGACCTTTCTAACAGCGTTGTCTGTCCCTGTAATCGCAGTAAAGAAACCTTCCTCAGGCTCCGATGATTTCAGAGACACATGAAGTTTAATCACACACACACTTCAGAGTCTCATAAAGAAAATAAAGATATTTGTGGCGTCCATCTCGAGCATTAAGTCCATTAATTAGATACGATGGCAAGAAGCAGACAGCTGTTGTTATTAACTACAGACATTTCAGTCCTGAGTGCTGGAGGACGAACAGCTGTTCAGTCTTTCACTGCTCTCTCTCTCTGTCAGGGTCATGTTGACGCCATGTCTCTCGCTCTATTCCTGGGTCCCCTTCAGGCTTTGCTGAAGCTTTGTTAGATTACATCCGAGGTTCCCACGTGGCTTTTTGTTCCTCCACGCCGGCGACGGTCAGAGCTGGAGCCATACTGTTTTCGGGTTGTCCGTCCGTCTGTCCCATGGACATGATATCTCAATAACGCCTTGAAGGAACTTCTTCAGATTTGACCCAAACATTCATTTGGACTCAAGGACGAACTGAGTACACTTTGGTGGTCAAAGGTCAAAGGTCACAGTGACCTCAGAAAACACTTTTTAGCCGTTACTCAAGACTTCACAACAATTATGACAAAATTTCACACAAATGGAGCATTACATGTAATATCTGCTCTGACTCTGGATAAACAGGGATGTAACCTGGAACTAGTCTGAGTGGCGGAGGGATACGACCACGAGGAGGTGACTCTAGTTTAAGAGTGTCTTTCTAAAGCATTTGAATGTTTTTGTCAAAGTATATTAACAGCCTGAATGTGCGAGTTTTCCGTCATCACTCGTGGCCCATGAAGGAAACTCTCTGATGTAGATGTGAGTTCATAAAGCTCAAGCTTGATCATGACAGAGTTCACATCAAGAGAAAAACCCTTTACATGATACGTCTGCTTCTGCTTAAACTCAAGACATGACGGATTGGAGTCTTTATAAAATAATTACATAGCCTGGGACTAACTAACACTGTTTACTCTGTGTCCGATGTCCTCAGAGGCGAAGACGCCGCCAGTGGAAAGCAAGAATGGAAAGAGGACAGAAGGAAGAGGAGGAGGAGGAGGGGATGCAGGAGGAGGAGGTCCTAAATACTCCATGTTCACCTGGTTTGTGGTGCTGGCTCTGCTGGGAGTTTGGAGCTCGGTGGCCGTGGTCTACTTCGACATCGTGGACTACGACAGCGTCATCGGTGAGTGAGAAGATGAGTTTAATAACAGTGTGATGTGGCGTAGGTTTAATGTGCACGGTACAGCACATGCATGCTCACACGGAGAGGAGATGATGCACAGTACTTGCTTTTAACGACATGTTTGCATGTGTATAATGACCACACGGCATATCCTGCTCCTGATATGAGAACTCGCTCACTCGCTCAAACAGCACGGGCCGTCCAACCCATCAGTCAGCACAGAACACCTTAAGTTAAGATTTCCCTTAAAGTCTCCGGCTTCCTCATTAACGGGTGTAAGCTAATGCCAGCAAACAAACGGTCTCCATGGAAACAGTAGAATTTTACCGCTGTAAAATCTCTTTCACTGTTGTAAATTACTTACCTGTTTTCCTAAACTCCCTTTGAAGAGATCCTGTGCGACACCCTTAAGTTACTCGGTCATCTAAGGAGAAATTAAACCTTATGTGTCAGACTTAAGGAGAAAAAACTTCCCCTCTACATGCTCCTGTAAATGTGAAAAAGATCTCACAGTAAAACAAAAGGAAAGATGTTCATGTCTGAGCTGAAGTGAAATGTGAGAAGTGATGAGTAAGTTTCACGAGTTCAGGACGTCGAGAACCACAGTGAAACAATTCATGTTGTGTTGTGTCATGTTCGCTGGCCTAGTTTCTGGTTCACAACAGCAAATACACAAACTCACACACTCACACACTCACACACTCACACACTCAGACACACTCACACACACACACACACACACACACACACACACACACACACTCACACACTCACACACTCACACACAGTACTGAAAGTTTCAGAGTTTTGGTTTTCATACAGGAACCTGCCTCCATCTTCATGTGGTTATGGCAGACATTGAGGCTTCTTCCCCTAAGACAGACACACGCACGCACGCACGCACGCACGCACGCACGCACGCACGCACGCACGCACACACACACACACACACACGCACGCACACACACACACACACAGACATATTTATCTTATCTCAATCTTATTTCAGACTTCATGGCTGCTTCTCTCACACATCAGATGGAAACATGAGTTAAAGTGCTACAACTCACTTCCTGTTAACGAGTGATTATAAACGGTGACAGCTGAGTTTACGGTGTTTGGAAACAAAGTGAAAATAACAACCACTGCAAACCAGACAGCTGTCAACTGACTTCTGTGCTTCTTCTTTCATCGCTGTTTTGAGCTGTATAATATACGAAGAACCAACACTCAGGTGTAACGGAACAACGGCGCCTCGTTCAGGAATTTGTTCTTATTTTTTCTGTTCTTAAGAGACCAATAAGAAAACGAAGAGTCCAGTTCTTGACACTTAGACGTCAGATTTGTCCTGTGTAATCCTGTAGACATCAGGCTTCAAGGTCACGTATTTACAGCTGTAACCAAAATTATACCACTGGCAAAAATAGTGACTTTATTTTCCTCCAGCGAAGTAGATCACCAGGCTGGTTTGGCAAGAGCAAAAACATTTATTTTACTCCAGCTGTGTGAAACCACATAAAGATCTCTGGTATCAGTTTACAAAAACATTGTTTTTACCTACGAACATTTTTAAAATAAGGAAACGAAACTTCAAAATAAGTTAAGATCAAATCTGTGCATGAGAGCGTTTCATGAATGAGGTCCATTGTCTCTGATTTTATATACGAGATGCTGAAAATGAACAGACTGTGTTGGCTTGAACACTGGGTTGTGGTAATAACAATATTCTGTATATTCATTATAGATTTAATGATATTCTGGAAATATTCAAGAAATCCTGTTTATTCCATGCAGATCCTTCACAATAAAAGCCCTCAAGTCGCACTGTGTAGCTGGAGGACTTTTACTGTGACGGCTAGATCTAAATTTTGACAATTTTAAAAACGTTGCACATATGAAAAAGATAAAGTGACCCATCATGCAGCGCTGCGTCTCCTCTGTTATTTCTTTGTACTAATTCAGTTTTCTCTCACTGCAAACAAAGAGGAAGATTGACCCTCACGGCTTCTCTGTCTTCATCCCTCCTCCTCCTCTTTTCTCTCTCTCTCTCTCTGTTATCTCTGCATGCAGCCAGAGCTAAGGAGTTTCATATGAACTTTTCTGAAGTTTTACAAGGTATGGTGTCACCATTTAAACACACGTTAATGTCTTAATTAATGACTATTCCATCGTTTTACACTGTGGATCCATCAGAGTGAACGTCGTCACCAGCAAACTAGAATATGAGTCAGTTCAGAGACGATAAGATGGAGTCGACATGATGAGGTGAAGGGTGAGAGAAGGAACTGACCATTGAGTGGAAACAGCACTAATGTAAGCCAGTGAACAAAGCAGTCTAATAATAGTCCTTCCTGTCTGAGCATGGCGGCGATGATTGGTAGTATGGGTTTCATGACAGTGTTATATTTAGTGGTCAGCTTTCTTCACATTAAGACCATATTTCCCATCAGCCCTTCTGCTTCCTGTCCTTCTTTTTTCAAATACCTTTCTGCTTTAACCAGAAACTAAAGTAAAAACTAAAGTCAAATAAAATCACAGTACCACTTTACAATAAAACGACCCTTATAATATGATTTATGAATGGTTTAGAACTGGTTTATTAATTAGCTTGGTTCCTTTATCATCATGTATAAGCTGTTATAACACATTTATCTGAACTATTCAGCCTCATATCTCATTAGTTACTGAGCTTCCTCTGTTTTCTCCATCATCCAGCGTTAGTACCTGCTGCTTCTTCAGATACCACTGAACATACCACTTCATAATAAGACGACCCTTATAAAGGATTCATAAATGGTTTATAATTATTTATTTTATTAATTTGGGTGTTAACACTTTATAAATCATAAATAAACAGGTTATAACAGTTTTCAAACATTGATGCAGGCTCACTATTTGGCAAGATCAATGCTTACTACTCATTAATCTTACTAATGAGTTACTATCATTCATAACTGGTGAAAGGAGAGATATAAATATGTGCATGTATGTGACTGCAGGCGCGTTCTGAGAAAAGACTGTGACCACAGACCGTTGCGAGAACCTGAACTAAAAACTGGAGCAAATGTTTTCTTCTTATTTCATTGTGGTTTCTGTCTAGAGCCAAAAATGTGCAACAGGAAAACAAACACTCAGCAGACACACAGAGAGAGACAGGCAGCTTTAATCCAGCGCACCTTCTTCAGGTTGAATGGATGAAAACTGTTGAAGAGTGTTTGATTACAAACTCAGATCCTCGCCTGCTATCGTCACAAACGTACTGCTTTTCCTCCCAGACGTGACCCCAGCTGTAAAATATAGAAACAAATCTTATAAAGGTGGATGATTCTGTGACTGAGGACCATGTAAATGTGATTAATCAGACTTATTACTCTGCACCAGTTCGAGCAGCCGTCTCAAACTTCAGGACAGAGACAGACACAAAGACTCGACGCTTTCGACTGGCGGCTTCACATTCTGACATTAGACCCTGGTTTATCTGGAGGCCTCAGTGTCTGACAGACATCATGACCATCCACCACATCCTTCCTCATTCTGCAGCTTCACCGTTTTTAAATGAAGACTTGCACTTTGACAAGCTGCTGTGTGCTATTAATATGGCATGTGCTGAGGTCGTAATCACAGCTTGTATCAACACCTGAGTTCTCCTTGGTAACCAGAGCCATTTTTTCTTATCTTCAAATGTAGGAAAATAAAGCTTAATTACAGCTTTTATTGGGGCTTCATTTTGCAGCTATGAACTGGGTCTGTCTGTTTTAGGTCTGTGCAGAACTCTTCTTAGTGCACAGGTTCATTTAGACAATAAATCCTGCTTTATTGTCATTTGTGAGTTAAGCTTTTTATTCAGGACTCCCTACAGTTCCATTAATGCATGCACTGTATTTTGAGTATGGGGGCTCTGCAGTCAGGGGGGGGCATGATAATATTACCATACTTCAGGCAACTGCCACAATCTGAATGATGAGAATAAAGTCATAATATTACAAGAAAAAATTCATAATATGAGAATAAAGCTGTAATTTAGCAAGAAAAGTCATAATATTATAAGAATAAAATTGTGATTTTGAGAATAAAATCATAATATTATGAGAATAAAGTTGTAATTTTATCAACTCACAAAATAAGATCTCCCATCTTAGAGTTCACTGATTTAAAATGAATTTTATTCTCATCATATTCAGCCCCTAAAGAGCAGATATTATATATCTACGTCACTCAGGCTTCCTCTGCTTCTCTTCCTCCCTCAGGTAAACTGACGGCCTACGACACCGATGGAGACGGAGACTTCGATGTGGAGGATGCTAAAGTTCTGCTCGGCAAGTCCACTTTAAATCTTGTGTTTCCTGTTTCCTCTCTGAAACGGCTCAAAGACGAAGTGGTTTACAGTTGTGTCCCAGTGCCTCAGTTTTAAGTCGGCGGTAACTTTGCTAAAGCAGCGAGCGAGCTCAGGTAGATCTGCATGTTCTGTCACCTGTATGGAAACACGATTGGCTGTGTGACTACGAACTCTGAGGAGACGCTCATAGCAACAGCTTTACTCTATTTTAGTGTCGGATACAAGAGTGACATTTAATACATAAGGTGTGTCGTGGTCTTGTTTCAGGCTGTGAACGTGTGACTTCACCCTCTCACATTAACTGAAAGTGCAAATTAACACTGTGTTGATACAACAGAAAATGTTCCTTGTCTCGCCTGTGCGTCATCTATAATCCAATGCACATGTTCACACTTACAGGCCGCCTCGACTTTCCTCGGCAAACTTTTCAAGAAATTGTGGAGAAAACATTTGTTGACATTTGCGATAAACGAATGGTACGGAGGAGTAACGCTCAGACTGAGCTTCAGGAAGACTTTCTTATTGAATCTTTAATTGAAGTAGGTTTATAACTGCCACAGCGTCAACAGCTCTGTCCATCTCCGATCTCTGGCAACTGATTTCTCTGCTGCATCTAACGCAGAAAACTGACTTTACCTTTACCGCTTCAGTTCATGTCTTTTATTTTCACTCTATATAATAAATAAATAATCAACCAATCACGTGTCAGGACACACCAGACCGGCATTTCCTGTAAATGACAATCTGAGCATGTAAACACCAGCTGATGAGATCCGGGTAAAATCCATTAAAAGCTGGACTGCCACATCAGAGTATCTACAAGTCAGAGATGTTGGAGGATAAAAGATGGCCGCCGCTGTTCTTTATACTTTTGTCGAGGCCTGACGAGACGGACAGGAAGTGAGGGCTTATTTAATGTCAATGGTTCATCTGCGACTTTAACTCACTATCTTTCTCTTTGTCTTGTATCATCATTCTTTATTTTCTGTTACGGCCGTTCTCCATTCCTTCATACCATCCTTCGCCCCTTCCTTCCTTCCTTCCTTCCTTCCTTGATGTCTTCTTCTCCTCATACTTACCCCTCGATTCTTTTTCTTTCACCTCTTCCCCTTTTTTATAATTTACTCCTTCCAACCCTCCTTCCTTTGTGCCTCACCCCTTCTGTTCTTCCCTTACTCCCCCTTTCATTTCCTCCTCCTCTCCCATCCTGTCTATTTTTCTCCTTCCCTCCTTCTCTCTCTTCCTCTCTCTCTCGTCAGGCTTGACCAAAGATGGCGGTGGTAGTGCGAATGCCGAGTCGCTTGAGGAGGTTCTTGATATTTTAGCTGAGGAGGGCTCTGATTGGATCTATGGCTTCTTCACCTTCCTCTATGACGTAGTGTCCTCACCCGTAGAGCGGGGTGAGGAGGAGGAGGAGGGGAAGGAGGCGGCGGCAGCTGAGAGGCAGGAGGAGGGCGGGGCGACCTCCTCTGACGATGAGGTCAAAGGGGTCATACTGGACCTCCAGAACCAATAGGAGGACAGGAGGCAGAGCCACAGCCAGTAGAGAGGCTCCCTGGTCCCACCACCGACCAATGAGGACCAGGCTGGGACGTACAGTAGCCCGGTCCAGCTGGAGGAGGATGGCCGTCTGTATGTTGGGGTGCGGAGGACCTGATGTCTGGTTTCCAGTGCAGGATCAAACCGGGCGGACTGGCCGTACAGTCCTTTAACCCTCAAATCACAAAACTCATCCCGTACCCTCTGAAAGCGATTGACTATTGATGTTATTGGATTGATTAGCAAAGTGATATATTAATGTAAGTGATATCCGTGTAGACGATTTCCAAACGTGACCAAAAATTATTTTAATGACATTTTAATTCATGAACCCTGAGATGTCGTACAGGACGTCACAAACCTGATGTCACATCCAAACTACTGATTTCATTTGGATTTCCAGCTGCCGTCGATTTCAGGTTATTTTTATGAACAATCAGCCTTCATCAACCTGAGGCTGAGATATTACACTTTCCATCTCAGTGAACTTCAAGTTGCCTTAGTTTTATTGTTTATTTAAAACTAGAGGTGCACAATTAATCGAAATATAATCAATCGCAGAAGCTGCATGAAGGTAAAATGTGTCACATAGTTGAGCATCGTTAGCATCGTTAGCATTGTGGTGCTACAGAGACGCCCCGACCTACAAATCATATCCTCCAGACGTAAAGGAACAAAAATCACATCATCATTAGTTTAATATTTTATTTTTCTGAAAATAAAATGTAAAAATGATCATTCCAGCTGAAAACGCAACGTCGCTAAGATTGTTTTGCATATCGTGCAGCGCTATTTAAAATCTAATTTACATTGTTGTATTATTATTGTACACTTGTGAGCAGGGAGTTTTAAACCACAGTTTGTGAGTTATGTGAGTTAAAGGACAAAACTTTTACTTATTTCCCCACAAATAGTTTGATTTGTGGGATGAAGAGAAACACGTTGCTGCAGCTCTGTCAGGCTCGGCTCAGCTCGGCTCGGCTCGGCTCTGCAGTCTGGATCTGGATCTTTGTCTTGAGACTGAGTCTTAACCATCGACCTTCAAACTAATGCCGGCAGATCTCGACTCTCAGCAGCGACTCTGTAGAGATCTGTATGTTTCATTCAACCAGTCCTTTCTAAAGTTGTATTAGTTGTGTTTGATGATGACGTCACTGCTCTGCTTTTTATATTCTCTTACATTATTAAGACTCACTGCATATTAACAATACTTGACTGTAAACCACTAATATTCACATTGATACATTATCAGCTGCTTGGGTTTGATATTGGCAGATTGATCCGTCATCGTTTACCTTTTTGATTTATGTGTTTTAAGCTACAAGTTCACAGTAATGCTTTAAAAGTAAATATTAAAATGAATCCTGGTTCACTCTGTGCAGACAACACAGTGTAACTGCAGTTTCCACTTGGTTTTAATGGGAAAAAAAAGAATTGCAGCTCAGTTTACAGACGCATTAATTTAGTTTCTCTTAGCGCTTAGCTGTTAGCTTTGTCACTAGTTTACATCCGTAATGAAGAATAAATGTGAACAGTTAACTGTGCTAGAGACAAGTTAAACTGTTTAACCACACGTTGTGTCATGGAAAACTCATCCTGCTACAGTACAACATCAGTAATCAACACAACATCAAAACTTGGATTGGATTACATTTTCTAATTATTCTAAAGCTTTCACAGTAAAATGTCAGATGGCTTGAGAGAGATTCTAAGATCCGATCCTAAGACCTGGTATCAGCTCATCTTCATCTAATCTCATGCTAATAATCTTTAGCTAAACAAGAAGAAGACATTTAGCCAGTAGTGAGCGTAGCTTCGAGTGAACTGAGTAACATTCATATCATATCAAAGATTTAAGATTATAGACTGATCAAGAAGCTCATCAAGTAATAACATGTGACGTAGATCTAATCACTGGGTTGTTATTAAGAAAAATCCCTGATCAGTACGTCCCTGCTCTTGACACGTGCAGCTGGTGGTTTTCATTTCCTGTCTCTGCTGTTTGTTGGTTCAGATGAGAAGAAGTTAAAGGGTCCTGTTCCCAGGAGAGACAGACTGAGGAAAGGTACAGTACCGTGAGCGTCTGTGTGTTTGTACCTGTTCCCTCGCTCGCACTCAGCTGACAGCTCTGTCTCTAACACTTGTAGAGGACAAGAAAGAGGTGAAGAAGAAAGGTAAAAGTAAAGGTTCTTGTGTTCCTGCATGACTCTGTCTGACGCTCAGTCACTAAATGAGGCGTCGACGCTAATTTTTAGGGCTGATTTTAAACTTTGCTGGCGAGTGTTTTGCAGTTTGCCTGGTGTGATGGTTTGACCTTTGCTATTATGGTGTTGACTTTACCTTCAGTACCAAACACTATGTGTGTGTGTGTGTGTGTCGTCCTAGAAGAGAAGAAGTTAGAGGACGCCACTCAAGAGGTTAAACCCCCCAAAGGTAGAGATCTGACCGCTCCGTGTGAGTGAGCTCGTACACTAATCCCTTGTTCTTGTTGACTCGTTTGTTGACGGCGGTCTGTCTGCAGCGGGAGATATGCAGCTCACGGTCTGAACAAACGTTCTTATATTCGATATCCAGCTCAACCTCTTTGTTACCGAGCTGTTTGTTAAACGCTCTGAGCTGACGGGCTGTTTGTTCCTCTCTGTGTCAGACATGACAGAAGGAGAAACGGCCGCCAGAGAGAACGCAACCCGAGGTACTAAAACCTGCCGTCTGCATGTTTTCTTTGGTCTGACTGATACGTTCAAGTAGATTTTGGTTTAACAGCTGGAAGTCCACTGATCTTGCTCGTGCATTTTCACGACAGTGCGACCTCTGTGACCTCTGTGACCTCTGTCTCACCATGTTTGTTTAGAATAGTTTGGTTGGTTCCTTGCAGACCCACTAATCATTCATTTTTTAACATTGTGATCAGCAGGACAGGTAAACATGACACTATAGATCATGAAACAATATTATCACACTGTAGATAGAGACACTGATCGGTGTCATACCGTTCGGGACGATGTGCTGAATTGGTTAAAACAGACGTCCGTAGTTCTTTCACCCATCAACAGTTTCTCTTTTCCTGAAAATGAAGTTTATCACAATATATATTGATATTGCACCATCAGCAGTACAATAAACATTACCATATGTAGATTAATAGGCTGAAATATTGATTAATTGACTCATTATTTAAGCAGTGTTCATTCAGCGTTCAGCTTCTCAAAAATGAGGATTTGCTGCTTTTTTGCTGCATTTCACAACATTGTGTATTGAATCTTGTTCACTTTGGACATTTGTCATTGTGACACTTTAAGTGATTAATTGTTTAAGCTTTCAATCAAATAAAGATTTGATGGAATATATTATAATGTGGTTTATGACTTTTTACCACCTTCAGATCTCGTCACGAGTCAAAGTTACATTGAGTTTTAGACACTGATACACGAAGATGATAACACTCAGCTTTTCATGACACCATTGATTAACTAACTAATTCTGATATTTGGTTCACTGTAGAAATGATTGATGAAGTGATTGGATGCATTTTTAACACTTCCTCGGTTGCTGTGTGTCAATACTTGACGAGTCGGCATGTTTTCACTCAAATTTGTGGACGATCATTTACTGTTAAAATCCCACCTTTAACCTCAAACTTCAGACGCTCCCGTCCGCGGCGCCAGTCTGCGCTCGGCTCTGAAAGAAGAGCTGAGGATGATCCACGAGAAGATGGAGGCCAAGAGGATCGCTCGCATCGCTCTGGCCGAGATCAGGGCCTTCCTCGCCGAAGAGGAGGAGGAGAAGGAGGCGGCCTGGGCGTCGAAGATGAAGACGCTGGAGGTTGCACAGGAGCAACTGAGAGAGGAGAGGGAGAGGGAGGCAGAGAGAGTGGAGAAGGAGAAAGAGGAAAAGGAAAAGCTGGAGAAGGAGAAAATGGAAAAGGAGAAGGCGGAGAAGGAAAAGATAGAAAGAGAAAGGATGGAGAAGGAGAGGATTGAAAGGGAGAAAGCCGATAAGGAAAGGATGGAGAAGGAGAAAGCGGAGAAGGAGAGAATGGAAAAGGAGAAGGCTGATAAGGAAAAGATAGAAAGAGAAAGGATGCAGAAGGAGAGGATGGAGAGAGAAGCCAAAGAGAAAGCTGAAAAGCAGAGGCTGGAGCAGGCGGCCAGAGAAGAGAGGGAACGACTGGAGCGAGAGAAGATTGAGAAGGAAAGGATGGAGCGAGAGAGGGCGGCCAAGGAAAAGGAGGAGAAGGAACGACTGGAGAAAGAAAGACTGGAGAGGGCTGAAAAGGAGAAGATAGAGAGGGAACGCGTCGCCAAAGAGAGAGAGAGAATAGCTAAGGAGAAGGAGAGGATGGAGAGAGAGAAGGCGGAGAAAGAACGACAAGAGAAGGAGAGACTAGAGAAAGAAAGGATCGCCAAAGAGAAAGCAGAGAAAGAAAGACTGGAGAGGGAACGCATCGCCAGAGAAAGAGAGAGAATTGCCAGAGAGAAGGAGCGACAAGAGAAAGAAAGAGCAGAGAAAGAAAGACTGGAGAGGGAACGCATCGCCAGAGAAAGAGAGAGACTTGAGAAAGAAAGGATTGCTAGAGAGAAAGCGGAGAGAGAGAGGCTGGAGAGGGAGCGTATCGCAAAGGAAAGAGAGAGAATTGCAAGGGAGAAGGCTGAAAAGGAGAGGCAAGAGAAAGAACGACTCGCCAAGGAAAGAGCCGAAAAAGAAAGACTGGAACGAGAACGCATTGCTAAGGAAAGAGAGAGGATCGCCAGGGAAAGAGAAAGGGCAGAAAAGGAAAGACTGGAAAAAGAAAGAATCGCCAAAGAGAGGGAGAGGATGGAGAGAGAAAAGGCGGCAAAAGAGAGAGAAAGACTGGAGAGGGAAAGAGCAGAAAAAGAGAGGGAGCGAATGGCGAAGGAAAGAGAGAGAGTCGCCCGGGAGAAGGAGCTGATGGAGAGGCAGAGGCTCGCCAGAGAAAAAGCTCTGCGGGAGAAGATGGAGGCGGAGAGGCTGGCGAAGGAGAGAGCGGACAGAGAACGAAACGCCGCAAAGGTTGACGTGAACAGACGGGAAACTCTGGAGAGGAAACCAAACGCCTCTCAGCCGAAAGCTCCGGCAGCCGAGGGGAAAACTGAGAGAGTGAGTGTGGCAGCGGTCAGGAGAGAGAAGACGGCTGTGGGCGGGAAATGATGCTGCGGACACAAAGTTAGTCTCATAAACGGTGCTAGAACTTGAATTTACTGAGGGTTAAAGGAAACGTGCAACAGGAGACTTAAAATAAAGTAAATAAATATCTAAACTGTGAGTTTCAGTTACTGCAGAGCAGAGGGATCCTGACGACACACAAGGGAACAGACCAAAGAGGATTTAAACAGTAGTTTGCTGCAGGTAAAAACAGAAATGCCCAGGTGTTTGTTTCCTGGAAGCGTCTTGCTTCAGTTTGCATGTTGGCGTGATGTGACTGCAGAGTTAGTTTAGTCTTCCACAGCTTTGAGTCAGACAGCGTAGCTGCTCTTCTGCGTAGGAATACGGCAGTGCAACGGTTGATAAAATGTAGTTCCAAAGGGAAGAGCTGTTTATCAGTGAGAGGAAGTGGTGATAATATTCAAAATAAAGCGTACACTTCCTCTGATATGAGCCTTTTTTTTCTGTGGGCACGTTTTAAAGTTTCTAAAAATATAACGTTTTTCTTGCTACAGTGAACCTCACGTCAGATATCCAGAACTATCACTTTAAACTTGAACATCTGTCTGTGCAGTAAAGACAGGATGAGACCACAGTCACACTCCAGATGTCCTGCGGGTTTTTATTTCTCATGTTTATCATGTCTGTTTGTCAGATCTGGTCTTCAGCATCTTGTAAGGAACAGATCTGGGTTAAAGGAAGAGTTGAGTTCAAGGGGAATGGGAGCTTTTAAAACACTCACAATAACTGACGTGTCCAGCTGTCGGACTTCAGTTTACTTGATAGCAGCGGTTTCATTCAGTCCCAAGTAGCTTCCACTAATTAGCTTTTCCTTCTAAATGTGAGAAAAGATTTGATAAATAAATGTTGATTTTCAAGATGGAGATGTGTTTGTCTTCCTTCTCAGTGTAATGGAAATGTGGCGGTGTTGTTATGTGTGGCGAGATTGTCAGACATGCAAACCGTCCGTTACTAAGGCAACTATAAGAGCACAGTGTAATAACTGAAACCCCCCCCCTTCCTCTGCTCAGTCCTATCTCTCTCCACCACAGCTTCCTGCTCCGTTCGCTCTAACGCTCAGCACTCCGGCTTTATTTCCTCCCACAGGAAAATTATCAGGTGCTTGAACTGCTGACCTCCTCGCTGCCGGGGGGGGGCGGGGTCAAAGGTTTCTTCTGTGACCTCAAGTGAGAGAAGTAAACGTTTGGTTGGCGGATGGACAAAGAGGCACTGTGACATTTAACTGTAAACCAACATCAGTGGTTGCAGAATCTTTGCATACTGAAATTTCTTCTTCTGTCATCGTCTTTTGTCGCGTTGAGTTTTCTTTAAACTGAAGTTTCGGTTCTGTTGAGTTTCAGTTTATAAAAATGATTCTTCTTCAGCTTCTTCATAATCCTCACACTGAGTCCGACAGATTTAAATCATCGAACTTCAATACTTAACTGAGGACTGACCAGAACGTGTCACATCATAACTATTGATCGCTTGTTGTCTGTCTTTGACATTAAACAAAAACCCCTTTAATATTTACTTTAGGGCTGAAAATGATGAGTTCATTAACTCATTAGACGATTAATCCTTTCAGTATTTTTCCATCTAAATATAAGATATTCTCCGGCTGTGGTTTCTTCAGTCCAGGATCTGCTGATCTTTGTTTCTTATCATCATAAACTGAATAAAACAAAACACTTTGAAATTTGAATTGTGATTTTCTGATGTTTTTAAAAAACCAAATGATAAAACAGTCAAATAAAAGAACAGTCAACAGTGAAAAGAAGCTTCAGTTTGAGCTTCACCAACTTAAGACGGTGTCAGCTGGTGTGATGGTCTTTTTCTTTTTACTATTTTCTGATGTTTTATAAACTAAACATCTGATAAATATGAGATTAACTGAGAGTGAAAATAAGAAAGTTATTAAACCAAAATTCCGGTTTGTTTTTGGCAGATTTGATGCCTGAAAATCTTCCTCAGCTTTCCTCAGCAGTCCTTTGACACAGGGTGTTTGAACTTTGACCTTTTTAACCATAACAGGGCTGAAAGAGGCAGAAAAACCAGCTGTGGTAGATTCACCTGAGGAGAAAACAGGTGAGCACACACACACACACACACACACACACACACACACACACAGTTCCTCTCTCTCTGTTGTTGTGCAGACAAACGAACTGACACTGACCTGATACCTGAGCAAAGCACTTGGCAGGTGTTAACACCTCATTCCCAGACCTGAGGGCGCGGCTGCCTCACCTGACCTCACCTGAGCGTCACACTGATCCCAAGAGATGACGATCGGTGTTACACTCACAAAGCCTCGACTCGGCTTCACACAGACAGACTGAGGCGTTACACCAGCTCCACCCTGCTCCACTGTCGCACTGGGAGCTGCCCAGTACGACCAGTCTGCAGGAGTCTGACACAGACACTGTTATAAATGCACATGATTGAATATTTAATTTAAACAATAAAGTATTAAAATCCACATGATTAATACGTTTAGAAACCTGGACAGAAGTTTCCTGAAGGGCGGGAGGACTGAGGAATCTCTCAGTATTTTACTGTTTCTGATGTTTTACAGAGAAAAAGAAAGTTAAAGAAAAGATTCTGTGATTAAATGATCATTAAAATAATCATTTTGTTCCAGCCCTTAATGACTACTCTTCCTCTTAAACCTCAGCTGTAATTTCACACAAGTCGAAATCATGAACAACTTGAGGTGTCGTTTGAGATGCATCATTTACATCAGCAGCAGTTTGTGGTTTAAAAAAAAAAAAAAGTCCAAATGATCTCGTTTATTTGCTTCTCTTCGTCCTGTAACGTCCACGTCTTAAAAGCTGAAGGACGCAGCGAGCCAGTGGCTGAAACGGCCAATCAACGAGCCGCGGCGCCGACAGAGACAACGTCACCTGAAGCCCCGACTGAAGACGCTGAGTCAGGTGTGTGTGCTGCCAACTTCAGTTTATTTTTACTGGAAAGAAACGTACGAAGATATAAACTTGTACAGCTCCGGTTCGCTCCCAGCAGCACCGAACCTCGTAAAGGAATTTATATCCGGAGTTAATGTGATTTCAGTTGGTGATGTTCAATCAGCTTCATGGAGAAAGCTGATTGTCTTAATTTAGATCTATTTTACAACAAAGAGTCAAAGAACAGTGTGAATCACTCATTTTGTGTTTGCCTTATTCAAATGTCAGACAGAACCTCGTAATTCTACCGCCATGAAAATAATTCTTCAGGTAAAGCAGCTTTTAAGTGGATAGAAAACATTTCTATTTGTCCTGTTGTTTCTCTTCATGTAGAACCAGAGAGCGACCCTCAACCTGCCCGAGATGATGAAGGTATGTAGATTATAACAGGATGAAGGGGTGAATGAGTGAATGTCTCAGTCTCTGCAGTCACAGATAGTCACAGGAGGCCCAGACAAAACACTACATTAATATTTGAAGCTTTTCCTGTGTTTGCTCCGAGCAGCTGAGCCTCTGTACGTTTTCTACCTCAGACCACCTTCTGTCTATCGTCAGGTTTTTTAGCTGACACTTGTAGTGATGCTAAACTTGTGGCCTGTGATGACTGAATGCACACGTTGCCTTTTGACTGCCCTCACTGTGTGATCAGCTGATTGCCCGACATGTTGACGTCATGGAGGTAACCTTGTGGCTTCTGTCTGTGTCTGATCCAGTCTCTGGATCTCAGGACGTGGAGTCTGAAATCCAAGGTTGGTGCTGCCTGTTCACTGTGGCTGAGAAGCTGCTGCATGTGTTCACCTGGTCGTTGTCTGGATGTTGCATTAACAAGCTGCTGCATGTGTTCACCTGGTCGTTGTCTGGATGTTGCATTAACAAGCTGCTGCATGTCGCCTGTGTTTCCACACCTCTCCATATCACACAATCACACTCGTTTCTTCTGAGTGGAGCTGTATGTTCTTCTGTGTGTTGATGTTCATTCGTTGTAATGTCGGGGGGGGGGCAACAAAAACAAACACAAAACAAATCAGGAAAAGTGAAAACACAATCGTAGTTTCCCTAAAATGAATTAAGAATAAAATAATAATGTGATGATTTCCTTTGATTTGCATGATTTTCCTTTATTTATATTAGAGATAAAATATTAGCAATCATTAAAATTAACCCCAACTTAATATATTTCTATATTTTCTGTTTGTGAAATGTTGTTTTCTTTCAAAGTAAAATTCCGTTTTCTGACTGATGAGACTTTTTAAAGCTCCATCCAGTCTAAAGGTCCATGTGTAGTTTGATTAAAACCAGCCGTCAGGACTTCTGGAACTTTGTGATGTCACAACAAAGCAGTCACCAAGCCCCGCCCACCTGGACCCACCATCCAGTCCTTGCAGGATTTGGTTTCTCTTGAGTGTTTTTACCTGAAATCTGCTTTATTTTTATTGGATCACTCAGAAAACAGTCAGCCAATCAGAAGAGAGGCTCAGAGCCTCCTCTCTTCTGATTGGCTCACAGACCTGTTGTTACTAGAGCTCCAGAGAGAAGCCTGAGAGAGGAGATGTAAAACTACACTGAGATGGTTTTTTGGTTCTTAAAACCACAAATTTGTAAAAATCTGTTTCCTAATATTAAAGGAACAAACAGATGAAGAAAATAAATGCTGCTTTTCTCGGCAGCTGCTGTCACAGACGAACCTCCGTCATATCAGAGGTGGAAATAAACAAATTGTTTATGTTTGATTTTAAAGGCTGATATCATGTTAATATATCAGGAGACTGTTCATTGACATAAAGGTGAAACTTTTACCTTGAATTTAAACGTAGCAGTGACTCTGACCGTCTCGCCCTCAGGTGATTGGTTTGGGTGTTTGGCTTGTTACAGCTTCACATCTGCTCTGTTTGTCTCCTGGTCACTCGAGGCTCTGAAACGTCACCTGATGTTTAGTGTGTGTGTGTGTGTGTGTGTGTGTGTGTGTTGTGTGTGTGTGTGTGTGTGTGTGTGTGTGTGTGTGTGTGTGTGTGTGTGTTCATCATCAGCACCTTCCACCTGCTCCCACTCATCCTGTTCACCTGCTGCAGGACTGTTTGTGTGTCTGTTTTAACTCGTGTGTTTCGGTGTCTCCAGCTGCCGTCCCGCTCCCTCCTCCGGTGGAAGACGACTTCGTACCAGGTCCGTTAAACGCAGTCTCTTCTTTTCTTTTAACGCTCTGACAAAGAGTCACATTTGGATATTTAATCCTTGTTTTGCTGCAGAATTCTTATTTCTCTAGTCATGAATCTTCAATTCTCTATAATAAAAGAACAAGAATCAGTTTCAGTTTGTTTTAAGTGACTTTCAGATGTTTCTTTAATATCAAAACTTTATTTCCCTCCTGTGGTCTTTCAGAAAACATAATATTTCTGTGTGTTATTATAACGACTCTGATTCTCCGTTGCAGATGATCCTCGGGACAGTGCACATCCATATGGTCAGTAAAATCTTCCAGCTTTAATAAATGTTCCTAGTTCTCAGAATAATTTTCTTTCTCCTTGTTTCAGAGGAGGAAAGGAACACGATCGACACCACAGGAGGTGAGACTTGACGTTAACATGACGTGACCTTCATTAGCCGGAGCAGCAGATGGTGGTAGAGACCACGGCACCATCACTTCTTATCCTGAGAGACGTTATTGAAACAGATAACTGTGTTTGTTACAGACAGAAACAAACACAGACAGTTGATGATGTTTTCTGTGTTTCCTGCTGCAGTTTTGGTCGAGGAGCCGCCGGCGGAGGAGAGTGTCGGTGAGTCAGACACGCTGAGGATGTGGAACTAGTTCAGTTTGTTATTTTGATTTAGTTTTATTTCTGGTTTCTGTCTGTTTCCAGTCCTTATGCTAAGCTAAGCTAACCAGCTAAGCTAACCAGCTGCTGACTGCTTTAATGCAGATTTAAAGAAGAAAGGAATCAAACAGAAAATACAGACATGAGTTACATCTCACAGGCTGAAAAATCAAAGCACTAAACGTGTTATAAAAATAGATAAAGCTGGTTTTACAACACTGTGACTGAAGGTGTTATCCAGCGTTATCACTGAGTGATTATCAGCTCTGATAATGAGCTGGTGTTTTAATGTGTTAATGACACCAACGAGGAGTCGTTAACCGTGGTATTGTTTTCTGTTCGTTCTGCAGTGGAGTCTGCACGGCATCTGACGAGCTCCAAACTCTCACAGGAAGCAGGTACAGGTTCTGTAACGTAGCTGGTATTCAGTCTGGAAGGTTTCCAGGACTGTATGATCCACGGACACGTCCTGGAAGTGCTCAGACTCTGCTCTGGGAGATTATGAGACTCATAAACGTCACTGAATTGCTGTTTATCTCCTGTCAGAACCAGTTGTAGAAGCAGAGAACCAGTCTGAACCAGAACCACAGAGCGAGACGCCCAAAGAGGCAGAGAGCGTCCCAGAGGCCGAGGGTGAGCCACAAAACATAACATCTGTTTTCAGCTTCTTCTCCCACACTGATGATCTTTGCCTGTGATGATTCAGAAGCTGTTCGGCCCGTACAGGGTTCAAACCCGTGACCTCGGCACCGCACCACCACACTCTAACCAGCTGAGCTAAACTGCTCTTTCTGAGCGTTTGGTATTTCAGAGTTTTGTAAAGGTGTGATGTCTGTGTCACATATATGGTTTAATGTTTAAAGATGTCAGCTTTTTCTTGTGTCCACTCTTTGATTTCCTGCGTTCTCGATCTACGATTAAACTCCATCTTTACATTTACAACTCAGTGTTGTGAGTCGTAAATGAACAGAAATCTCTGCAGGTGTGAACGGAGGGCTGGGAGGTTTTCTGTGTTTGGGATTTGAGCTCAGACTCCAAACCCAAAAGGAACTTGGCCCGTACGGGGATCGAACCCGCGACCTTGGCGTTATTAGCACCACGCTCTAACCAACTGAGCTAACCGGCCATATGAACTGGCCTGGCCCCTCGCCATTATCTCCTCCATTCTCCATGACTTCAGTCCTTGATAACATGTAAACAGGTGAGTTAGAGAAACAGGTGTCATGACGGAGGAAATTAGCTGTAGAGACCCAGAGACCTTTGTCTCGCCCCTCCTCCCTCACAGATGGTAGAAGGTCGGTGCTTGAGGGAAAGATGGCCTCCTCTACAGAGTCGGGACTTTGGGACTTGTTAAATGTCTGTTCTTAATCTTAAATTATGAATCCTGAATTCTTCTATGAAATCTGAAAATGTGGAAAATGAATCAGGTTTTTCTGCAGGTTGAATTATTCTGTCATGTAGTTATAAAACAAACAAACTGGACGATGTAGAGCCTCAGTTTTGATATCACAACTTTCAGTCCTTTAAACGCTCCTGGTTTCACTGCAGCAGAATTTTGACTCAAAAGCTGTTTGGCCCGTACGGGGATCGAACCCGCGACATTGGCGTTATTAGCACCACGCTCTAACCAACTGAGCTAACCGGCCGTGTTCAGGACTCACTCAGTCAGTCAGATCAGAGTCTGGTTCTGGTTCTACACATCTGTAGTGAGACTTTGATTCTTTCTATTCCTTTTCTTTTCACGAGTGTTTCCAGACTCTTGTCTTAGAAAACTGTAAATATTAAATGTTAGTCTCTTTTCATCCGTGTTGCAGGAACAACAGAGAAACAAGCCGAGGACAAGCTCAAAGAAAAAGGTAAAAACCGATAAAGATTTAAACAAACTAAAGAGAAATGTGTTTTATTGCTCCTCCTTTGATCCTCTCTTGTTCTCCCCGTTTCTCTCTCTCCTCCAGCAAAGAAGAAGAAACCGAAACTGTTGAATAAGTTCGATAAAACCATCAAAGCAGAGATCGATGCAGCAGAGAAGCTTCGCAAGAAGGTACAGATGTGACGCTGACACCTGTCAGTCAGGAACACGGACGTCTGTGATTGATGCGTTTACATGTGTTTGTTTATCTCTGTGTCAGGGTAAGGTGGAGGAGGCGTTAAGAGCCTTCGAGACTCTGGTGCAGCAGTTTCCACAGAGCCCCCGCGCTCGCTACGGAAAGGCCCAGGTACGACAGCACAACATACAGTGAAGTGGTGCTGCGTTAAAATGTTGTTGGTGACGATCCGTTGACCTGCAGGTGGAGGACGACCTGGCTGAGAAGCTGCGGAGTAACGACATGCTGCAGAGAGCCATCAACAGCTACAGAGAGGCGGCCGAGCTTCCCGACGCGACCTCTGACCTCCTGAAAGCTTCGCTGAAGAGACGAGCCGAGAGGCAGCAGTTCCTGGGTAACACAAACACTGTACAGCTACTTTAACTACCGACAGAAATCCCACTGCCCCTCAGACATGGTCTCTTATTTAAAGCACTGTAACTCGTCAGGTGTGATTTAGATCATTTGTCATGAGACTCCAAACTTTACAATTCAAGGTACAAGTTTAGTGGCTAAAAATCTGTTTGTATCCCGTACGGGGATCGAACCCACGACCTTGGCATTATTAGCTACACACTCTAACCAACTGAGCTAACCAGACATGCAAATGTGTGTTCACTCATCAATTAAAAAAATCCAATATTGATTATTCAAACTTAATCAAAGAATGTGTCAGTTGAACCGTGACAAAGATAAATGTGACTGAGAAAACACTTTCTTTAAATGACCTCAAACCTGCAACACACATACATGCAGCTACCTCAGCTAAGCTAAGCTAATATTAGCTAACACTAGCTAACACTTACAACATGTGTTACATGGATGTTGGAACATTTGCTGAGTTCTTCATTTAGACACTAAACTTCTCCATCACTGTGATGAAGAGCTTAGTGAGTAAGATAAAGTATATGTGGCCCGTACGGGGATCGAACCCGCGACCTTGGCGTTATTAGCACCACGCTCTAACCAACTGAGCTAACCGGCCATGGAGACATGTGAGCGGTGATGCACATCTGATCGAAGAGGGTTGGGGTGTTTTAATGTTTTTCATTCATTTCATTCTCTGTGTCTCAGGTCGGATGCGAGGGTCTCTGGCGACTCTGGAGAGGTTGGTTCAGATCTTTCCAGAAGACGTCAGTCTGAAGAACGACCTGGGCGTCGCCCACCTGTTACTAGGAGACAACAAGGGCGCCAAGAAGGTGTATGAAGAGGTGTGTGTCGGCCGCCAGCCGTGTTAAACTCATGCTTGTTGCAGTGGGAGGAGTTTGTTTGTTTGTTTGTTGTTAACTTTTCACTGATTGGCTGCCTGTCCTCTGTGCCACAGGTTCTGGCGGTTGCCCCCGGCAACGGCTTCGCTAAAGTTCACTATGGTTTCATCCTGAAGTCAGAGAACAAGATTGCAGAGAGTATACCATTCCTGAAGGTGAACACACACACACACACACACACACACACACACACACACACACCTTCCTGACTTGTTGTTTGTTTGTAGAGAGTCTTCAGCATCAGTTTCAGGTGTAATCAGACCTTGAGTTCATGTTTTCTAAATACACAGCTGTATCTCTGTCCTGAACATATTCACCATGAAAACAGTCTTTAAGAGAAAAATAACTTTCCAAAAACATCTTCGCCTCAGTGATAAAAACTCATCATGCGATTCACTTCCTGTTTCTCTGCAGGAGGGTCTGGAGTCAGGTGAACCAGGGACGGACGACGGGCGTTTTTATTTCCACCTGGGAGACGCTCTGCAGAGGGTCGGAGACAACAGCGTGAGCAACACACACACACACACACACACACACACACACACACACACACACACACACACACACACACACACACACACATACACACACACACACACACACACACACACACACACACACACACACACACACACCTGATTATTTTACTCATTAATCATTTAATTCTAAACACAGATGCAGAATACGCTTTTAAAATGTACAAGCTCTGATCAGGACCGTCCTGCAGTGTTACCTGTCAGCCACAAGGTGGAGCCAAAGGGTTAACCAGACAGGCTGAACCCAAACGTCCAGATCCACAATCTATCAACAGCCTGCAGACGACTTCCTGCAGAGGCCACTGATGTTGGAAAGTTTTACGTTGAACAGACAGAACTTGGATTTGTAATAATCGTTGATTTTTGTTGAGTCTTCTGCTTCAAAAGCTGCTTGGCCCGTACGGGGATCGAACCCGCGACCTTGGCGTTATTAGCACCACGCTCTAACCAACTGAGCTAACCGGCCATGTGCAGAATGATCATCCATCCGATCAAAACTGTCCTGTTTGAATCCTGATAAATGCAGATATAAAAACCACTGACTTCCTCCGAGGTGTAGATCCACTCCGGTCATTCCTCTGTGTGTAACTTTAAGAGATCAGTTCTGTACAGCGTTCCTCTGTGTCTCCGTCTCCAGGCGTATCACTGGTATGAGCTGGGTCACAAACGAGGACACTTTGCCTCGGTGTGGCAGAGATCTCTGTACAACGTGGACGGACTGAAGGCTCAGCCCTGGTGGACGCCTAAAGACACCGGATACACCGACCTGGTCAAGGTACGCTGTCAGACTGTGTGTGTGTTTACACGTGTACAAGGCAGGTGTCTGAGAGAGTGTGTGTGTGTGTGTGTGTGTGTGTGTGTGTGTGTGTGTGTGTGTGTGTGCAGACGTTGGAGAGGAACTGGAAGACGATCAGGGACGAGGCTCTGGCGGTGATGGACCAAAACACGGGACTGTTCATACCTGAGGAGGAAAACCTGAGAGAGAAAGGAGAGTGGGGCCAATACACACTGTGGCAACAAGGTACACACACACACACACACACACACTGTTGCTCACTTTTCGAAGGCGCCTTCAAATGCTTCCTTCTTTTCCTGGGCCCAACATATCCCAGGATTCATTGCGGGCTGGTAATAAAAATAATATGACAGCTGTTAAAACCAAGGACCTTAAAACCTGTAGTTTTTGTGAAAATCCTCTGTAGACCAACCGTCTCATTTCAGCTCACGTCCTCTGAACTGGGAAACAGCTGTTGTTGTACATGTAGTTATATGTCTGTGTTTACCTGCCTGGTTTATCCTGAACTGAGAAGAGTCTCACACACTTTAAACTGTAAACTAATATAAAGTTATAAACTGACTGACGAATAAAAACACAGAAAAGTTTTCACTGTGTTTGTTCAGGGAGGAAAGTTGGAAACTCGTGTCAGAGCGTCCCGAAGACCTGCTCTCTGCTGGACAGATATCCTGAAGCTACAGGCTGCAAGAGAGGACAGGTACACACACACACACACACACACACACACACACACACACACACACACACCTGGGCCCCTATACTGATGTGATCTGATTATAGGTCAGTTTATAAGAAGCATCTGGTTTTAATCTGCCTCTGTTTCCCTTTTTAATACATATATATATGTGTGTGTGTGTGTGTGTGTGTGTGTGCGTGTGTGTGTGTGTGTGTTCAGATTAAGTTCTCAGTCATGCAGCCAGGTACTCACGTGTGGCCTCACACTGGTCCCACTAACTGCAGACTGAGGATGCACCTCGGCCTCGTCATCCCCAAACAGGGCTGCAGGATCCGCTGCACCGACCAGATCAGGTACTGCACCTCCTCCTCCTCCTCACCTTCATCCTCACCTCCTCCTCCTCCTCACCTTCATCCTCACCTCCTCCTCCTCCTCACCTTCATCCTCACCTCCTCCTCCTCACCTTCATCCTCACCTCCTCCTCCTCCTCACCTTCATCCTCACCTCCTCCTCCTCCTCACCTTCATCCTCACCTCCTCCTCCTCCTCCTCACCTTCATCCTCACCTCCTCTTCACCTTCATCCTCACCTTCATCCTCACCTCCTCCTCCTCCTCCTCCTCCTCACCTTCATCCTCACCTTCATCCTCACCTCCTCCTCACCTTCATCCTCACCTTCATCCTCACCTCCTCCTCCTCCTCCTCACCTTCATCCTCACCTTCTCCTCTTCGTCTTTTTCTCTCTCCTCTTTTGTGTCCCGTGTTTTGACCTTTTTGTTTTTATTGTCTTTCTTGCTTCACCTCCTCCTCCTCCTCCCCTTCGTCCTCACCTCCTCCTCCTCGTCTTTCACTCTCCTGACGTCGCTCCGTCTGGATCTGATTCCTTGAACCAAACTTCACTGTCAAATGCAAAGAAGTAAAAACTGAAGTGTTGATTCAAAAGGGGCTTGGCCCGTACGGGGATCGAACCCGCGACCTTGGCGTTATTAGCACCACGCTCTAACCAACTGAGCTAACCGGCCATGTGACACACAATCAGCAGGTTTCTGCTGATTGGATTATTCTGTCGTGTAGTTCTAAAACAATCTGGACAAACATCAGAACAACTTCGCTCACAGATCTTCAGAGATGATTTCTTCTGCAGAGCTCTGAGGCTTCAGTTTCATATTTGATGAGTTTCTTGCTTTGCTGCAAATCTCTCTGAACTGAAGGAGTTAGTCTCTGATCAGTGGCTGAAAAGGAACGTGGCCCGTACGGGGATCGAACCCGCGACCTTGGCGTTATTAGCACCACGCTCTAACCAACTGAGCTAACCGGCCATGTGAGAAGATGCTCACTTGTGCTCACCAGACCGGTAGAAAACCATGTTACGTCCTGTCTGCATGTGCGGTCGGTCAGCTGCTAATTCAGGTAAAAGGTAAAACAAGGTGACGGTCGATTGGTTCAGTGGAAACAAACACAGGCAGCAAAGTGAGATGTTTTCTTAGCGGTGACGTGTCCGGATCTCTGTTTGAAATATTAGAGAAAAATCAACCTGCACATTGAAGAACATCCTGCTCACCGCTCTCATCACAGTTTATTAACCAACGCTTCCGTCTCTCCACCTTCGTCAGAGGGGTTTTATTTTCCTCATGGTCACACACCTGGACACAAGATGGTGGAGCATCATCTATTTAAGATCATAAAACACCTCTGACGAAGGTCGAGAGAGACCGAGACGTTCGGATCGGGACGTTGGGGTATTCTTCTTCACGACAGTAAAGATGTCTTATACCTTAAACCTTCAGGTTTTTACTCCATGTCTGAACATATGGCTGACGTCTTCTCCTTCTTCTGCCTTGTGTGTCAGGGAGTGGGAGGAAGGTAAAGTCCTCATCTTCGACGACTCCTTCGAGCACGAGGTTTGGCAGGACGCCGACAGTTACCGCCTCATCTTCATCGTGGACGTGTGGCACCCGGAGCTGACGCAGTACCAGCGCCAGACTCTGAGCCCGATCTAGACCGGGAGGCCCGAGGAGCAGGAAACAGACGGACGGATGTGGACTGCGACCCTGGTAAGAATCTTGAAGGATTCTTCCTCTGTGGATAAAAACTGTTAAAAACACTGACGGCCTGAATCTGAGAGGGAGCGGAGACGTTCGACCGACGAACTGACGGGATTTTTTTTTTGTGGATAAACTACTAAAACTGCAGAAGACTGTCGGAGGACTGAAGGATCTTAATTTGAAAAAAAACGAAACATGTATTTTCTCCTGGGTAATACTACTGACTTGTCCTCTCACCAAAAACAAACTGAACACATACGGTACCTGTCGTAGTTCTGCTTGGACCCGCTGGTTCCCGCGCTCGTGGAAATCTTTCAGCACGATGGAAGAATGTATTTTCTAACTCTGGAAACGAGTCGGGTTTAATGTTTCTGAAAGGTACAGATGTTACAACACCAGCTCTCTGGAGTTGAACCACGTTGAAACACTAAAACAGATGAAGAAAAGTTGGAGGGAATCTCCCTCATCACAGTTAGAGAGAAGCTGTAACTTTAGCTCGACCACTATGCATCTTTTCAGTTTATCAGCTGGGTTTTCAGTTTCACCTTTTCATCACTTTTGCACAGTAACATAAAAGATGATTTATATTTATATAAAAAATACAGAAAAAATTGCAACCACAAAAACAAAAGTGTGTGTTTGTTTCTTCACTTCCACTTTGAGCCGAGCTGATTGGCTGTGCAGTTCAACCGCGGCTTGAGTTCATCTGATTTATGTTGGATTTTAAACCTTTAAAAGTTCTACAGTTCAACCACAATATATATTTTATTGAGTATCGGTTTAAGCTGCTGTGACTAACACCTGCTCATCTCACACTTCTTATTTCTCTGCTTTTGGACTTTTATTTGTTTGATTTCAGAAGCTTCATGTTAAAAGTCTAAACATGAACTGACTCGATCTGAAGGTGAGAGGAACTCATTAACTCATAATGTTCAGTCATGGGTTTTATTTGTTGCTCCAACAGGAAACTGAGCGACGCCTCATTTTAATCCAAAACACAGGAAACTCTCAATTTCACCATGACTTTCAAAATAAAATCCCCGCTGTTAAATGAAACGCAGCACGACCACGTTGGTGTAAATGTTTACTTCTATACATTCATTGAAAGGAAATACATTACATTACAGTCGAGTGGAGATCAGTGTGTAGCCCTGATGATGAGTCAAACACTGCAAAAAAAAAAATCGGCACAAACTCGGCGAGTCGCTCTGAGTTTTTACAAATAATCTGTCCAGATATATTTGAAGTGAAATTATCAACCTGCAGATTTTCAAATATGATTTTAAATCAAATTCTTTTCTTCTGCAGGATGTGAAGATAATTTCACTTTAATTATCTCGGGATAAGACCGGCCAAGCGTGACACTCTTTCTTTTTTTTTTTTTTGCAGTGTAATAATACTATAGCAATAATATACAATCTTCAAATAAGTTAAACTCAATAAAAACAATCTTTCCCTTCACTGCAGGAGAGGTTAAAGGTGAGAGTTTGGCTTCCTGTGGTCTCTTCACAGCACGATACGAGGATTTCACCCTGGTAGAACAAACAGTGTTTCACGTCTTCATGCATGTTTTCATCCGGTTACAGCGTCAGTGGTTTCCTGTGGAGACGAACGCGGTGCTTTTATTTTTTAAATCTTTGTGCGAAGTCGGTCTAACTTGTCGTGATTATTGTGGAAGTGGAATTTATTTATTTTTCTACCAAAGTGAAGCTTCCTCTGCATCGTCCTCAATGTTCCCGCCTCCGTCACATTTATTTCTGTCACATCATAAAGTCCAAAAGGAGACAAAAACATTTTAGGTTCTTGAATCATTCGTTGGGGGAAATCCTCCGTAAAGAATTCAGACTGGTGAGGAAGCCTTCAGATTTAGACTCACAGCTCAAGATAAATGCTCTGTTATTTAAACCTGGATTAAATCACATTTTGTTTGATCTTTCTCACAAATTGAAATCTAAAATAAATGAATTAGCAGAACAATTATGACCGTAAGTCGTCCAGCAGTTACAGAGCAAGATTTAATAAACTATGATTAAACTTAATAAACTTAATCTGAGTTTAAATGAATCTTCGTTGGTGCAACCGGCTCTGATTCTTATTGACTCACTGATTTGATTGTTTTGATTTAAC